>NW_026944912.1:0-9211 GCF_034702125.1 Engraulis encrasicolus
TTTTGTGTTTGTGTGTTGTGGTGTGTGTGACATGTGTGTGATGCATGACCCCCCCTGTGCTGTGATGGACTTAGTATATTAATCCATTGGAGATGGAGAAGAGTGGAGCAGTGAGGAAAGGAGAGGAGAGGAGGGGTAGAGGGGACCTATATCAGTCTCGGTGATGAGCGAGAGAGTAAGAGAGAAAGAGAAAGAGAGAGAGTGACAAAGAATATGAAGAAGGTTTCCATTAACGGGTTGAAGAGCTATCGGAGTGAAGGATGTGATTAAGGATGACGCGAGCTCCTGCTGGATGTACAGTATGGATGGATTAAGTGAACTATGACTCAGTCAAGAGAACCTTAGCTAAACAGAATGATTGCAAAAATAAAACATCAGATTATATTATGGATAATTTTTTGAGGACCCGAGTAAGCAGCTAAATAAAATGCTTGTGCGTGTGGTAAGGCAAGAGTGAGATAAACAAGAAAGACAGAGATCTCCACTATCTACGCTACCACTATATATTATGTACATACGTAAATACGTACATAAATACATAACATACATATTCATACATAACATACATACAATACATACATACATTACATACAACATACATAATACATAACATACATACATACATAACAATATACATACACACATAGACTATACATACAACACTCGGTGGGCCTCATCACCCTTAAGGGTGATGGAGACTCACTACAGAGAAAGAAGTAGGGACCTGCCGGGCCCCGATGGTTCAAGGGAAAAACAACCTCCTGCTGACTGTCAGCAAGGACCGAAGGAGATGGAGATTTCTCAAGTCAAACCTTTCCGGCAGGGGCCCAAAAAGCCAAAAACAACAATGCCTACCACTGGACAAAATCATCGACGGTGATGCTGTGGAGGAGATGGTCGAAGCTGCACCAAAATTCCTTGGAGTGCACCTCAGCGACGGAACCACTCATGGATCAGAAAACTACAAAACATCACCTGGCGAAGAAGGCCCACGAAAACAATAGCAGGCCTCTACTCTTCACTGCGCAAACTGAAGAGGTCAAGTGGCCACACCCTCCATCCATGACCAGCATTCTCTACAGAGGGAAACACATTGAGAGCGTCGTGTTCCAGCTGCATCACAAGTGTGGGGAGGAATATGCCCCGGAAGCAAAAACAGGTAAGACTTAACTCCAGCTGCATTGGTGAACACAGCGAAGGAGGAGAAACGATCATTGGAGCGCCACCTCCCCTCCTTGCAAGGACATTGTACACCACCCGACTCACCCGGGAAAAAAAGCACTGATAGAGGTCACCGTAAGGACATAACGCCACCCTGCACACAAATTGTTTCTTCGGTCTTCCAGCCCGTCTGTAACAGAGAGTATAACTGCCTCCCACTCCTCGTTTACCATCGATGGATGGCAAAAGTATGAGGTAACCTTAGACAGAACTTCATACACCCCAGAAGCGAGTCACCTGATAGCCCCTCCTATCACTGATAGCCATCCCCCACCCCCGATAACGATTAATATTTTTACCCCAGTCCCCCCTCCCGCAACACCGAATTGTGATTGACACATTCTACTTGCCACTCAAAACAAAACACACGCGGCAATCACACCACACCCACCCCCCCACCACCGATTCCCCCCCCCCCCCCCCCCCTCGCCCCCCCGCTCCCCCCCCCACCACACCAACACACACACACACACCCGCACACACTGATAACACAACACTCCACTAAACTCAACCCGATATAATGCGGAGACCCCTCCCCCCTTACACAGTCGGCCATCGTGATCGCATACGACTCTGACTTGCACGCTAACTCAAACACACCACACACACACACACACACACACACACTGAAACACACACACAAACACACACACACACCCACACACACACCCACACACACACTACACACACAACCAACACACACACACACCACACACCCAACAAACACACAAACACAACACACACTACTACACTGGACTCAAAAGAGAAAGAATTCCAATTTCTTCCTGGGAATTTTGCTGTCATGCGGCGGGACTCGTGGTGGCGCACACTCTAACAGTGTGGGGGACCCTAAGGCCATTGACATAGTTTCGCTTATGCCTCGGGCTTGGCCCTGACCATAATACAACATGGTTACCTAAAACGTTATGGAATTATACAACACCAAAACCACTGGTATCGTGGTTTAGAGAGGGGAGAGAACGGAATGCTGAGAGCACTCTCCTAATGATGCCCTGGTAAACTGCAATATGCTGATGATCTTGAACAGTCAATAGACTCACAGATGTCCCTCTTCTTCAGAACAGAACATGGGTGGCCGCTGGGCCTCTTTCAGGCAACTTCTTGTCAATATGAGACGATATAAGGAGGTGTAGGTGGTTAAGTTTTTAATACTCTTAAAGTTTTTTTTTAAATTAGCTATTCATGCTGTCTCGGTTGAACGCATGATAGTAACAACCAAGTTTCTCACAGTAAAACCATGATAGCGTAACACAAAGTTTCTTCTTACAGTGTCCAACATTATAGTAAAACATCTTTCTGTGATTATTCATTTCTTGTTTAGTAACACCATTGTGGACCTGAGCATAAGCTGATAAATAAAGTCAATTCAGTTCGTGATACTGTGTTCTTCTCATTGCTACCTGATGAAGGACCTGGCGGTGGTTTGAATCCACGCCATCAACAACGGTTCTGTGCGGTTCTTAGACTCTAAAAGGCCAAAGTTTATAAAAAATAGTTTACACCTCCGTTTCTCAATATTTCTCTATATATTACAAGAGTTGCAAGCTGAAAGTGGGGCCCAGGCGGTCCACCCCAAGTTCAATGTAGGGGACCTGTATGCGGGTGGTTTGCGAAGGGTTATACGCATAACCCTTGGGGGTGTTTTTTTTCCCAAAAGGGCGACGGCAGCAGACATGGAGCTCACACTGAAACGATAACATTGAAAAACAACACAAGAAACAAAGGCTAACAAAGGAAAACAAAATAAAAAAGGGACAGAAATTACATCCGACGCCAAAAGCTGTTGCCTTTAAGACGGAAGGAGAAAGACAATGGTTGAAAGAAGGGGACGACAGCGATAGAAACACCCACATGACTCATAATGTGGAATTGTGTCGCCTTCTGATCATGGCTGGATTGGCCATAAGGCGATTACAGTTGCATTTTGCCCAGTGTGGCACTCTGTTGATAGGTGATAATTTTTGGTCTGGTCCTCCCAATTGAATTTAATATTTTTTTTTTTTACCCACCCCCCCAATTTGCACTTAGATGACGCTTTTCATTTATTCAAAGCGACTTACAAGTATGTATACTTTCAGGGGTATTGGTGTTACAGTTCCCTGGACAGCAATGGTGGGGGCAGTTTTTGCTGCCTTTGCCTCTCAAATGGGCATCACTTGCGCAGCCACTGAGATGGAGGATGTGTGGAGATTGGGTGCACGGGGGGGGATGACTTCGAACCTGGCAATCCCTACGCAATTGAGAAGGAAAGACCAACTCTCTTACCACTAGGCACATAGGCTGCAAATTATAGTGGTTATCCAAGTCCTCATGCTGCCGACCATGTGTTTGACCTTGCCCTCTCAGGAGGTACAGATGTCACAAAATATTCATTTTGGCTGTTGTGGTCCAAACTACCCCGTGGTCCCTAAACTAGAGTAGGTAGGGCTCTGGCTTAATACGATGGTGACCCGGGGGCAGATTCGGATTAGAACAGGGCCTAGGAGTCGCGTTTTTATTTTTTTTAAAAAAAAAACAACATTATGGGCTATAGATGACCCAAAAAAGAATACTAATCTGAATAGGTTCTCACAGGCTTATTTGTATCTCTCAAAATGCCTAGCGGAGACCGGTGTCTTGGGCCTGAAATATTGCTCTAGGCCCGCTTGATTTTTTTTTGCTCCTAGTCCAGCCATGCAACAACCTGTAATAGTTACTCAATTCACACCAACACACACCACACACACACACACACACACACACCCACACACCACCAAACACACACACAACACACACACACCACACACACACACACACACACACACACACACCCACACACCACACACCACACACACACACACACACTCACACACACAACAACAAGACCCCATTGCTAAATAAAAAAGGGGGCAGTTAGAATAAAATACCACCATAAACTCATGGCCCCGGACCCTACTTTGTTGGCTATGCAGAGACGCATATGGTTATCGGTTTTGCATTGTTTTTTAAAAGTGATGGGATTTTGGATTTCCCGGCAATTCAGTTCCACAGCACTCTGTCGTTGGGTTTTTTCTGGGTTTAATAAAGCATTCCGAGCCTTTCATAACCTTCATCGCAAAAAAAAACTGCACATTCGTTACCTCTACATGAGGGCCGAAAATGCGCTCTGTCGAATAATTCTTTTCCCTATAAATACCAGAAGGCACACACTTGTTGAGCCTCAAGATATATGTTTGTGTGTGTGGTGTGTTGTCCGTGTCCCCCAGTGTGTGTGTGTGTGTGTGTGTGTGTGTGGTGTGTGTGTGTGTGTGTGTGTGTGTGTGTGTGTGCCGTGTGCGTGTACGGTAGTAGCGTGTGTGTTGTGCGGTGTGTGTGTCTGCAACATGCTGCCGTTTGTTTGTTTGTGTATATATTTTACTTGTGTTGGTGTTTCTTTGCACCTTCTGTATGTGTTTGATTTGTGTGTAGTTTCTATTCTAGTTGTCCCACCGCACTGCATGTGTGTGTGTGTGTGTGTGATGTGCTGTGTGTGTTGTTTCGTGTGTGGTGTGTGTGTGTGTGTGTGTGTGGTGTGTGTGTGTGTGTGTGTGTGTAGTGTGTATGTGTGTGTGGTGTGTGTCCGTGGTGTGTCGTTGGTGTGTTTATAGTTGTCATTCCTGCAGAGAGTGCGGTCATCTATATCTGTTTGCTACCACAGCTGCCTGGAAACCTCCTGGCTCTGTGGTATGGACACTCCAGTATGTTGGCCAACGCACACAGTCGCATCCCCGCGCCCGGCACCACACAACCACACAACTGTAGAACGGACCCACCATGACACACACACAACACATGTCACACACTGACACACACCACACAACAGCGACCACACACACACACACAAACACCACACAACAACACCACACTCACACACACACATCAGCCCACAACACACACACTACCCTACACCACAACCAAACACACGACTCACTGTTTAGACCACCACACACACACACATACACACATTACACACACACACAACACACAACACGCCACTCACACCACGCACGCTAACGCACACACGCACACGCAAACGCACACGCACACGCAACACACAACACTGTAGAAAAGGTAGGTACAAAAACATAAAACCACACACACACACACACACCACACACCACACACACACACACACACACACAACACACACCACGACCAAGTTACACACACAACACACAATACACCAACACACACACGCCAAACACAACCACACGCTGTAGAACTACCACACTAACCACACAACAATATACACACACACACGACCACAACAAACAGGGGCCGCTGACAAGTTTTGGGCGGGCCAAGGTCGCCCCTTGGCGTGACAAACCCAGTCCAATGTTGATAGTGCCCAGTCACCCGGCACATTGCAACTGTAATGATGAAGAAGCCAATTCTCGGGCCTCACTCTCACTGGGGCCCGGCGACAAGTGACCCCTTTGCACACCCGTCGGCATCCCCTCCACACACACAGACACAACACACACACACACACGTGTTAGAATAATTAGAACACATCACACAACACAACAAAACACATCGCCACACACACCCCACAACGCACACACACACATATCCACCCCAACATACACACACACACACACAACACACCCACAACACACGGGTAAACAAAACACACCACCACACACACACACACACACAAAACACACACACACACACTACCACAACCAACACACACAACCACACACACTATCACACCACACAACCACAAACACACCACAGCCCTTTTGCCTATACCATGATCACAACGTTGGCGAAAACAGACTGGCATCCATGGTAGCCACAAGAGCCATCTTGCTCTACTGCAAAATTGATCTCAACAGTATTCGGCAAGAAGGCATGGAAAGAAAAAGGGAAAAAAAAACATGGCCCAACACCGGAAAAAATGTGAATCTGAAAATTTATAAAATAAGGAACTGTAAGGATAATAAACCCACCCCCACCCAAGATTTTGAAAAATAAAACAACGGTCACATGTTTGAGTGATGAATTGGCGCCTTCCACCTACAGGTACCAACAGGCCTATTTTATTTGAGGGGTGCATCGCCCAATTTTAGAACGGACCGAAACGTAACGTACGTATGCATAAATTGTTAACATCCAGGACTCGGCCTGTCATACCACTTCTTGAGAACATAATTGGCGATTCTACCTGCTGACCATTTTACATGTATGACTAGCCCTTGGTCAGTGCTTGTCACAGTTGTGTTAGACGTAGTAATATATAATATGGATATAGCATGTGGATAATCAGAAATAATATTTTTTGTCATCACGTTGAAAAAAAAAAGTCACAAGATGTGCATAAAATCACATTTGTCTACACCTAAAACCTCTCCGAAATTACACATACACATACCATCAATATACGCATTCACAGGAACAACACCAGACACAGACACCACCACCACACACAAACACACACACACACCAAAACACACACACAATACACACACACACACAACCACACACCACACAACACCACTCAACAAACCACACACACACACACACCACACCAACACACACTCAACACACAACGACATGCAGGAACACCAAACACACAATGACAGCGTTGTTAGGAGTCAAAGCAGGCAATTAACCACACACACACACAAACCACAACACGCACAAACTCACAATATACACACACAGAGACACAAACAGAACACACACAGACGTGATGTTAGGGATCAGTCAGTGCGCCTATTCAGCATCACACATGCGAAAAGCCAACAAACTAGTACACACAACAACAGACACACAGAAGGCACGCAGCGCACCGCACACAGACACAGGAAACATGACTCGGTGAACACATCACAACTACACACAACTGTGCGCTACCACTCGAACACACACACACACAAGGAATCACAGCACACCCACAACACACACACACACATCCACACTACACACACCAACGACACACACATAACACCAAACACTACGACCACAACACACGCTGATACATAACACACACGTACACAACTCACTGTAACATGTGGTGTGATTCAACATGTTCCTGACCCTCCCATTTACAATCCCAGTTCATTATTCTCTGGAGACGGGCCGCCCGTTGTGTGCCACTCTGACATCGTATAACTCTGACATTACGCAGCGCCCGGCCGCTTAAAAATTTACTGCGGAAGTATGAGGACGGGACCAGCGCAACAACCACACCACACACTCACACACCCTCACGGACCATCATGGACACGCACACACACCACACACACCAACAACACACACACACACACACAACACAACACACGACACCACCACAACACACACACACACACACACACCACCACAACACAACACACCCACACACACACACACACACCAGCTTCGATTGGTACAAGCATCCACAAACACACTACACCAACACACACACACACACACACAACACCACACACCGTCGATGGACAGGGCACACGAGCACACTGGGACAAAACACCACACACAAACACAAACCACATGGTAAGGGCTGGGCTACACACAAACACACACATTGAGTTGCGGCGCCACAACAACACACACACAACACCACACACACAACCCAGGCACACACCACACAACACACACACACACACACACACAAACACACACACAAACACTGCACAATCAGTAGGCGCGCGCAAAGCACAAACAAAAGACACCACACAGACACACCACATAATACACACACACACACACACACAACACACACAGCAAACACCAACACCACACACTCAAACACACACACACAAAATGCCACGAGCAGGTAGGCACCACACACAACACACACACACACCACACGAACACACGAAATCTACACACGGAACACGGCACACGGACACAGACACAGACACAGACACACGGAAACACACACACACTCAGAGGCAAACATTGTTCATGTATGTGGCATAACTTTAAAATAAAAAGGCATGTTCAAGTCCCCTAAGTCCCAAAACGGGCGTCGTCTTACAAAAACAAGCCGCTTGTAAAAAATCCTTCGGTGATTAAAATAAGCTCTCCCCATTTCAGCCCTCCCCGCACTGCACTCGCTGCCCACTGGCTATATTAAGTCACAGGTACTACTTACACTTGTGGCAGGGCATGGATCTGGCCAATCAGGCATTATGTGGGCATTTCCCGGTGGGTCCTGCACCCTCATGGGCCCTCTATAATTGGCAAATGATACAGAAATCATTCATCATTTGCTAATCCTTCCCCGACTCGGTCACACCACATGTATCAGTATCAAAAACTATTTTCAGAAAGGGGTCCAAAAATATTATTACTATTATTTTTTTTTTTTTTTTGCATTTGTCACTTAAATGAGCGGTTCCCCACCAGGGGGTTGCGATTTTGGCCGCCACCAGTGAGTGCATTTCTACAAGCTCAAAAATAATATGGAGGGGCACCTTTGAGTTTAAAGGCTAGGCCTATGTGCTCGACTATGTCCAGCCCTTTACTTGTGTTATGGAGTACACACGTAGAATGATATAAAGAAGCTGAATGTTGTCATTCGTTTGTGTTGTTCGTTTCATTCATTCATTCCATTCATCCATAATCCATCAACCTCCATCCATCCATTCATTATTCTTTCATTCATTCATTCTTCATTCCATTCATTCATTCATTCATTCATTCGTTCCTTCAATGTTGATTATTCGTTTGTTCCTTTTTATTCAAATCAAATTCAGCTTCGATTCTTTATTTTTTTTATCAGGACGCACAAATGCATGGTCCATGATCAAAGTACACAGTAAATGTTGTGGTGTTAATTCATACCACTTACAGAGTTCATTTAAGTACCATAGATGGATCTCTGAATGAACTCTCTAACAGTTGTTAAATGCAGCACTGAAGAATTTTACTGTGTGTAGCCTTTCCACCCCCCTTTCCCACCCCTTTTTCCCCCTTTTTTCCCCCCTTTTTTAACCCCTTC
>NW_026944914.1:0-9149 GCF_034702125.1 Engraulis encrasicolus
AAATTTAGTACAATAAAAGCATGACTGAAGTGTTACTTAGCATGTTAAAAGTGCACTCGTGCGCTTTTTGTGCTAAGAAAAAGTATGTTTACAATATGCTTATTTAAAGTGTACTTAAAATAAATTAGATGTAATTAAGTTGCTCTCAAAGAAAGTACACTTAGCGAACCATACTTCAAGTGTACTTCGAAGATGTTTGGCTAAAGTGTATTTAGAGGAATATACTAATAGTGTTCTAATAGTGAACTTACTAAAAGTGTATTTTTTAATAGCATATTGCAATTGTACTTTTTTAAAGTGCAATATGATTACACTTCACCCAAATGTCTTCGAAGTGTGATTTTCTATAGTGCGCTTTAAAGTAAATCGCTTTAACATATTGCAAGTACACTTTTTCTAAGTGCACCATGATTGTACTTCACCCAAATATATTCAAAGTGTGCTTACACAAAGTTCATTTACCCATCATGCACCATCATGCATGTACCATCATGCAATGCACTTCTTGGAGCTAAATTTCTCAAACAGAAATCCATTTACCTCTAAGGAATATCTTTGGTTTGCATGAAAATATTACTCATTGTTATATTCTGCGTTTATTGTAGGAGTTTTAAAATTTTAAAGTGGTACACAAAAAATGGCCATGTTCCCACCGTCATTATGATGGTCACGTATATGTTCTGGTATATATAGGCTCACACTTCCCATGATATCATGGTGAGAGGTAAGTTGGAACTAGTTGTTCAAACAAAGAATCAATGGTTGGTGATCAATTCAAATGATCAACTGCAGAAAGGTGGAACAAGAATGAAATAAAGTGAAATGTGTATCTGAAATCTCTGTAACAATGCAATGATTGTAAATGTCAGTCGTGCTAGGCATGCATACTGTATCACTACTGTGACATGTGGCTGTGTGTAATGTACAAGCTCTGAGGACCAGCATGGATTGTAGTATTACATTTATATTATTCGTTGTACTTGGGAGTGTACTGTAAATATACTTCAAGCATACCTGTTATATATTTACAATACTTAATATGATATACTTTTTACAGACTTAAAATGTTCCAATGTAGTCCAAAAAAGCTAATATAAGTTAATATACTTTTATTGTACTTCTAGTAACAATAAAATGTTATAGAAGTGTACTCAAGCACACTATTAATGCCATACGAATGCATGAAAAGCGTGTTTGGAGCATACTTTCAAAAGTATGCTTGTAGTGCACTTAAAGTTGTCCAAAAGCGGTGCCAATTTAGCATCCTCAGTGTGCTGCAAGTGTGCTGAAGTACTGCTTTAGTAGTGCTTCAGCGCACTAATAGTGCAATGAAGCGCACTTTAAATTGCCGAAAATAGTACACTTTGTACTAAGTACGGTCAAAAAAAGTACACTTTAAGTATATGGGTATTTCACCTGGGCAGAAACAGAGGTGCTGGCAACCAGTAAAACACTTGTAGGAGGAGAGAAGTGCCGCACACTCTCGAGTTAAATAAACAAGCTTTCGTTTCGGCCTGTCTGTCTTCCTCAGGTCACGTGTGATTGTATGATTGCTTTAGCAATATGGATGGTATATGTGCCAATAAAGCATCATAGAAATGAATTGAAGAGAGAGAGAGAGAGGGAGAAAGAGAGAGAGAGAGAGAGAGAGAGAGAGAGAGAGAGGGAGAAAGAGAGAGAGAGAGAGAGAGAGAGAGAGAGAGAGATGGGGAGAGATAATGGGATACAGAGAAAAGATTCAGGGACAGAGACATGAACACATGCACACATGGCACAGACGCCACACACGGCACACACTCTTGCACCAGGTCAACAGAACTCTCTCTCTCTCTCTCTCTCTCTCTCTCTCTCTCTCTCTCTCTCTCTCTCTCTCTCTCTCTCTCTCTCTCTCTCTCTATGTCTATGTCTCCATCTCTCTCTCTCTCTCTCTCTCTCTCACTATGTCTATGTCTCCATCTCTCTCGCTCTCTCTCTATGTCTACGTATGTCTATGTCTATGTCTATATCTATGTCTCCATCTCTCTCTCTCTATGTCTATGTCTCCATCTCTCTCTCTCTATGTCTATATCTCCCTCTCTCTGTCTCTCACACACCCCCCTCAGCACCAGTTACCTTTCCACACCCTGCTGTTGTATTTCACGGTGACTGTTACATTGCCGGGGTGATATACTGTACACACATACACTCAAAAAAAAAAAAAAAAAAACTAAAAAGAAAAAAAAGAAAAAAAAAAAAAAACGATTCTAGCTGGTTTGTAAAATTGACACACACGTGTTGGCTGCATGTTTTTAAACTCAATGGTTTGTCAGTTTAGTGAAATGAAAGTGAAAATGGTCGTGTTAGATTTACTAGGCCAGATAGGCCTAGCCTATTTATAGATTGTGTTATGTTGAAAGAAAAGAACCCAACGCAGTCAGTCAGGCAATTTCTTCAAACTACCCAGAATGCAACGCTCCACAGCTTTTCAAATTGCCAGGAAGGCGCGAGGAGTAAGCAGACTAGTTTCGCCTGCAAGGTAAGGACAATCTCTCTTCCAATAAATCCTCAAACATGCTCTAACTCTAACCAAATGTGTAATGCGTTAATATCACAATCTTATTTTGCCTGCTGCACATTGCTATGTTTCAAAGGTTGATGTTATTGATTTGCCAACATTTTTGTTGGGTAGTCGGGGCAACATGCTGGATGTAGCTTTACTAGCATGTTCTGTGCAGAAACACGGTGTCCACCTTCTTCTTGCAAAGTGTAGGAAAAGTTAAACAATATTTTAGGTTGTTTTTTTTTGCTTACAGCCGCCGAGCTGGTGTTTAATGCCCTGTATTTCATGTCAAACGTGTCGACTGTGCATTGTTTGCTAGCGAGCTAATTTATTGGATGCCTGCCACCATTTCCTTTGAATTCAGAGGGAAATAATAGCCTAACTCTGAAGCAAAAACCTTGGTTTGCCATTCCTCCGGTGAATTTATGTCATAATCATCTCGGCAGGGCATGGGTTTACTTGGCAAAGCGTAACAAATTGTGATTTTAAGGAGAGATTCACACTAGAGTGTGGCTGGACGAAAGCGAGAAGACAGGACTTTCTGTTTAATTTCGGCCGCCGGTGTCAGCATTTCACAACGACAGCATTTGGTGTGCGCGGCCAGTCCTGTTCAAAATCCCCCGTAGCTAGAGGTAGAGCTCTAGACATTGGCCGAGACCAGGCAGAAAGACGTCTCGCTGCCGTTCTGCCACGCTCGTGTGTGAATCTGGCCCAGGGAAAAGAAAATCCTAATTACAACTGGTCTACATTGCGTCCTACTACAGCATGTTGCGCGTGCTCCGGTGTGTTTGAATTTATGAGCAAGCCTTTATGCGTTGCTTTGTGGACAGTGAGAGCTTTGCGGCGCATTTAGGGAAATGGAGTGCGCTTTGAAACGCACTGAGGCGAGCCGTCATAAAGTTCGTCAGCTTCAGTGAGAGCCATGTTAACCCAATCCACAGTCAGACCAAATACAATTCTAAGCGGGTTCTGAATACAGACGTGGCGTGTAGTCAATCCACCTGGCTAATAAACTGGTGTTCTTTTTTGAACGTTGCACACCTGCGTAAACTGTAAGCTGCAATGAATTAGATTAGAGCAGGGGTGCCCAACGAGTCGATCTCGAGGGGAGTGGCAGTCGAGAGACATGTAATGTGACAGGGAAAATACTGTCTTTCAAAAGTAGGCTATGTAGTAAGCTGCTGGTACTACTGTATTGGTTAGATAATTAGTCCCACTGTAACACAGAATGAGGGGAAAGCATTAGGAAGTGACCGTAAGGGTATTGCAGTTGATTCATGTGTGCACACATGTAGGCCTAACATCGGGTGAGTAACAGAACATGTGCGCAACGATGCGTTATGACGCGGCGATATGCGAGGATCTTCGTCCAAATCGCTAGTCGCATGCATCATCGCTAACTGCGCTTACATCGCGTGCCGCGTGTAGGCCTAGTAAGGGAAATGTTAGTTGTTGACATGTATGGAATTCACTTCAATTTGTGCTGTTTCTTGCTCCAGTTGTGGACAAAACGATTGGCCAAACTCACAATAGAAAGCCTTTGCTCTGCTACTGTCCCAGAGAGCTGGGAAAAAAAACCTTCATAGAAGAAGTCACTCTTAACAAGGGTGTTAACCAATTCAATGAGTTCTCTCATTTCTCTCTCTCTCTCTCTCTCTCTCTCTCTCTCTCTCTCTCCTCTCTCTCTCTCTCTACTCACCATCTCTTCTCTCACTCAGCTCTTCTCTCTCTCTCTCTCTCTCTCTCTCTCTCACTCTCTCTCTCCTCTACTCTCTCTCTCCTCATCATTAAAAGTGAACTTAACTGGCCAAACGTATTTACCCATAACAAATGGTGAAGTTCTGAGCCCTTTTTAATTTTGACCACTGAAGTCATGATAATGCTTCATATTTTAGAAATAGGGCCCATGTGCCTACATATGCCTTTTATATACCAAATGTTTATCATTTTGAAATTGTTTCAGTTGTTTATGACTTGTGTAGGACTGAAATTATCTGCATCGCATTGCTTTGTAAACGTAGGCTATTCAACACACTTTAAAAACACACTGAAAAGATACGGCCATAGTAGCCTACTAAAAACATTTTGTTCATAATAATGGTGATTAATAAATGGTGATCTTAAATTTTCATACTGACATCCTGAAATTTGACTTGGTAGATCACGGCAGACCATCAACTTCAAAAGTAGATCTCGGTTAAAAAAAGGGTTGGGCACCCCTGGATTAGAGTTTAGGCTACTTTATTTATGTATGCTCACTTAACCAAGAAGCCTAAATAAGGCAGTGGCCTGTTAATTCAAAATGACTAATTTTTAAAACATTGCATTGATTACCATAGTGAAACAAAATGTAACTGTAAAAACTGTGTGTAACATTTGATAAATATAATCAATTACTGATATTGTTTATTACAGAAATGTACCACGTGATGCAGTAGCCTGTTGATGCTGGCAAAAGATGCAATCTGGAGGATTTCAGGGTACGTTTTTACTATGCTTCAATGTTAGGTGAGATGAATGTAATGCAGTGTTTCCCAACCAGGGATACGTGTACCACTAGGAGTATGTTTTATTTTATGAATAAAAACAAATGTATGGTCATGATCATATTGGGATAGAGAACATGAGTGAGGTGGTACTCATACTATGACAAAAATGCTTAGGGGGTACTCAAGACGAAAAAGGTTGGGAGACACTGATGTATGCCCAGATCATGTACGCCCAGAGCAAAGTCACAGGCAGTGTGCTTCTCTTGCATTCACAGACTGCCCATACTTTTTTAAAGAGATAAGTTAGAATGCTTTGCATATCTATTTGTGTAGAGTTAATCACCAATACAATATCCAGAAGTTGTATCCAGGTCTCAATTGTGTCCTTGTTCTGGTGTTGTTTTTTTCAAACAGAGATGGCTCTTGGCTCAAATGGCATTGACTTTGGGTCATGTGCATGACAGCAATAATCAGATGCTCGGGGGTGACAAGATCCTATCCTCTGCTCGGGAAGAGGAAAAAGCCAGAAGACAAAGAAAAGGAAAGAGACCAAACAAAGTCGACAAAAGAAAAAGAAAAAGTTGAAATTACTCTCCTGGAAGATTTTCAAGGTATGAAATATGTTTTTAGCCACAAATTACTTCGGCGGGGGAGTGTGGCTACGCAGTCTTTTCCAATAAGGATTACTACACTCTTTATTAAATAATTGGTATGTAATGATGGTCCTCTCCTCTGTTTCCTTACCACCAACAAAGTTCTCGTTAAGAGCATCAATGTGGTCTTGTAAATTTTTCGTCCTGCGAAGACCTTTAATATTATCCTTCAATGCTAGCTCGCCCATTGATATTGGGAAGGCAATAAACTTGTCTCCGATTATTCTTTTGATCTGGAAAAATGAGAAATCCTGGCGCTATACAGTGTTCCCCAGACCTCTGTGTGCTGGAGCTGCCACCAGGGGGCTAGAAGCCACACACACACTACACACACACACACAACACAACACACAGCACACTACGACGAACGGCACGCACACAACAGCAACACAAACCAACACACACACACACACACACACACACTACTACAACACACAACACATCACCACATCACACGAGGTGTAAGCAGGAATTAATCACTCCTTTTTTTGTTTGGACTTTCATATGTTAAAATTGTTTTTCTCTTTTTTTTTTTTTTTTGGTGTCCCTGTGAAAATAGGACAAATAATATGGGCTACATACTGTAGCATGTTCTTGTATTTGTTTGGATTTTATGATTTTAATAGGTGTGTGCAGAGTCTTTTCTCAGAAGACATAAAAGTCAACAGTCAAAGGGTCTTCTTCTTCCAATAATTCTCCAAATCTGACGGAGGGCGTTCCCATCAGGAAAGGGGGAATGGTTGGTTTGATAGCCATCCAGGGAATAATGATAAAAACCCCCATAGACCCAGTATTTATGCTACAAAAGGATGAATGTTGAATAATTTATGAATCTTGATGCCTACAAATTATTGGCTAATTATGGTTGACAATTCCGAGATGTATACAAAAACAGTGAAGTATTTAGAATAACTTAATGTTAAATTGTCTAACTTTTCACCTGGTGTTATTTTGGGTATTGTTGGTAGCATGTTGAAAAATGGATGGTTAAAGCAAGGTAAAACTTATGGTCATCTGTGACATCAGTATCAATTATTTTTACATGTGATATCTGTCGAACTTTTACTTTGTTTTCAGGCACAACAAATGCTGACAGGGAATCGGGGCTATGGCAGAAAGCCATCCATGCTGCCATCTTACGTGGATCCGCCATTAAGGTGGTCAGGGGGAAGCTACTTGACAGAACAGTTCCCTGAGGACATCCCGTGAAATCATTTTCAAAAAGGGTCAAAGGCGACTGCATTTGGTGTCTGCTGGTGGCCAAACAACCCTCCAGGCTCCGCCCATCGCAGTAGATGACCGCCAAACACCTTCGGCTCTGCAACAACACACTCAGGAAAACTTTTTGTTGCCATGGTACTTTCGGGGTTCTCCCTTCCAGCAGCAGGAAACACTCCCACCCAACTTTGTCGGGAAAGCAATTGCGACTCTTTCGAGCATCAACCAACCGTCGCTGGCTAGGCCTGAGGCGTGTTCACACGGAAGTGACAATGGTTTTTTGTGAGCAGAGAGGTACGCTGCTATCTGATTGGTGACCTAAGAAAATGTTATTTGGTTTAACACTTTGGCTCAAGCCTGTTCGGTTCGGCCGTCGGGGGGCGAATCTGGTCGGGGACCCTCGACGCCAGTAGCAAATTCCATGAGACTTGGGTCCAAACCCAATGAGTCCGTTTGAGACATGTTGTTGTTATGAAATGCTCTTGGATCAGTGACCATAGTCTCGAAGAGATTTGTATGTCATCAGATAAATCAGGGTTACAAATATTCACTTACAATGTGGCCCATTATTTCTTCGCCCTTAGTTTTACCAGAGAAGTCACTAAACTTGTTAATCCCTCCTTGAAAGTTGTGTGTGTTGATGGTGTGTGTGGTGAGTAATATATGGCAGACCATAAATAATAAAAACAATTTGACTAAGAAGTACAAATCACACATTTTCTAACTACATTATATTTGCTGCACCGGCTACACACGCGTTTTTGCGGGTGAAACACATTAGCTGAAAAATGGCCAAAACAGAACTTTAATATGCATTTTTTTTCAAATCTAATCGAGATGTTTTTCCCATTGCAATTGAAGCATCGGATTCATTGAGAGGCTCCTGGAATGGTCCCACTACACACAACTATTCTTACACTTCTTAACTGTGTGTGCGTGCTGTACCGATCCCTCAAGCACCATAGTACAGCACGAGCTCCTAATTTTTTTTATAAAATTTAAACATTCTTTTTTTTTTACAAAAATGTTTTTTCTTCCCGCTTTTTTAGAGCTTTTTTGTGTTTTTTTTTGAGACCTTAAAGATACAAAACCACACCACAAAACACACCCGCATAACATCCGCCTGTTAAAAACACCCAGCGTATAAAACTTTGTCTTATTTTTTTTCGCAACACCTCAGCTGGCAGGTTGCGTCGGAGATGGTGACCATGGTCACTTCAGGCAATAGGTTTAATACAATGTACTAAGGAAACGCCCTCGTGACTCGCGGCACACATTGTGACGGCACAAATTTCATCTTTCGCTCTTTTTCTATTTCCTCAATACTCAAATCTTTATAATAAACTTAAATTGATTACAAGAAATGGAACAAGACCGCAACGCAAGGAGAAATGGGTCAGTGTCTGCTGCGGACGTATCTACTTTAAACAAAACAAAACCTCAGCGTTACACAGTCTGGTAATCTACACTACGGTAATCAAAAAAAAGTTTGATTCACAAAATTTGTTCGTTTACTTGAGAATGGGCCAAAAGGCAGGAAAGCAGCGGACATCATAGTTGCATTACCTAAAGGCCCCTGTGTTTATAAATGCTGGTCAATCGTAGCACCCAATGTCTATTATGGTAAGGTAAAATTTAACCTTTCAATGACTGTTTGTTGGTGTGCTACTACAACTGGTGGTATGGAATGCATTATTCATTGGCCTACCAACACATGGTGTAACCGCTCTTGTATGTTAAGTGATTTAAAACTGTTTTTTTTATTATTAATTATTGTTATGTTCTATTATACCCTCCAGACAATTTTGTGGAGGGATGGATAGAGGGAGAGAGAGAGTAGAGAGAGGGAGAGAGGGGCAGAGAGAGAGAGAGACGAGGATAGAGAGAGAGAAGAGATGGAGAGGAGGATAGAGAAGAGAGAGAGAGAGACAGAGAGAGAGAGGAGAAGGGAGAGAGAGAGAGAGGGAGAAAGATAGTGCGAGAGAGGTTAAGAGAGAGAGAGAAAGGTTATAGTGTCTTTTTTTATACCAATTGTTATGTACTGCTCAATGTATGTACCTGTATCAAACATCCCTAAAGGGCAAGTGCACAATTTTTGAACATTATGTCTGCAATGCTTACTGAGTCCCCTCATCACCCTTTTTTTTTTTTTTTTTTTATGTGCTGTTTGCTGCTGTGTTTTGGTTATTTGGCTGATTTTGGATTATGACTTAACCGGCTTTAGAAAATGTTCATCTTATGTGGCAGTCC
>NW_026944915.1:0-9183 GCF_034702125.1 Engraulis encrasicolus
AGAAAAAATAGGGTTAAAACCCTAAAAAAATGCGGAATTTCGGCCTATTTTTATGCATTTAGTTATATAAAAATCAGGTCATGAATGACCAAAATTCAAAAACAAATTTGCCTCAGTAAAAAAACATTCACAACATTGCTTAGTAATAAGGGACTAGTAAAGTATGGGAAACGGATTGTGCTTCGGAGATCCTGCATAAACAATCCCACATCATGACAACACTTACATGGACCAACCAATCGCCGGTAGGGTAGCCCTACCACAAATAGCCAACATAAAAAAAAATAAAAAAAAAAAGAACCTAACAGAGTGTGTGGGGGGGGTAACACTGGTGAGCAGTCGTTGGCTGTTCCAAAGGATGAGTAAAGGAAATGAACATGACTGTACATCCAGTGTATCCAGACTGGTATTGAATGATCACTTAAATCGCATAAAGCCATCAAATAAGATCTGTACATGCATTTAAATTTACACAGAAAGACACCTAAATTATACACTGCAACATACAGTACCCACGCAGCACGCTCAGAGAGGAGAGAGAGAGAGAGAGAGAGAGAGAGAGAGAGGAGAGAGAGAGAGAGAGAAGATGAGAAGGATGAGAGAGGTCTAAAACATAGGAAATAAAGCGCTATATACATTATATATCGGGTTGAGTCAAAAAATTAAGTCAATCCAGTGTATCCTGACTGGTATTAAATGATCACTTAAAAGTCCATGAAGCCATCAAATAAGACATGTACATGCATTTAAATGCGCACAGAAATACCTGTCTACACCTATACAACACACAGAGGGTGCATCCCAATATGTGTCCTTGCCTCCTCCACTTGTGCTTGTCTCCTCGTCCCGCCTCCTGGCCCCTCCTCCGTGGAGAAAACGATAAAGTTTCCCAGCTGTCAGCCTCGCCACAACAACTTTTAAGGGACTGTTTTTCATTCACCATCCCAATTGCAAATGAGAAAAAGACTTTACAATTGAGCTTTTGCAAGATATTGGGGGCTTGAAGGGGCAGGGGATGGGCTAGTGAAATTAAAGTCCATATGCCTACTTGTAGCACACACTACAAATATTAAATAAGAATAGTTAGGGATGGACCAGTACTAGGTTCATAGGAATAGTAGCAGTAGCAGTATTAGGTTAAAATAATAATTGACCAAGAAACAGGGAAAACACCACAGACCAGAATATAAGTTTAGATTGCCGGCTTTATCAAAAAAGAAATAGAAATAGTATTATTTAGAAATTGGATCCTTCAAGACATTATACATACAAAACATTAAACATAGAAAAACATTGCATAAATGCAAAGTGAGTTCAAAGAAGAATCTGAGTTGTACTCAGTTACCCTTTAAAGTTAGAAAACCATTCTGAATTCTTAATCTATTTTAGTTCACCTCAACTTATTTAGTTTCAGTAGTTTAGTATCTTAGTTGAGCTCTTTTTAGTATTCTAGTTTAGTTGTTATCTGGGTAGTTTAGTTATTTGGTATAACTAGTTATTTTAATTATCCATCTTAATTATCAACTTAGGCCTATTTTCGTTATAACTAAGTCAAATGCATTTAGTGTTACCTTTAACCAGTAGGTTATTACAACCAAAAAGCATGGGGCATCTCACTAAACCCAGTAGGAAAAGTTAACACTGGTAAATGCAATAGTAATCAAACTTACAGTTAAACACACTCACAATATGCACATCAACATCAACATGAAATGGTTAAACTGTATCAATGTCCATTAAATCAAGTCCTTTAGCGCTAAACAGTTCTTTAGCAGATGAAAGGGAGACGTTCCCTTTCACACACAGCAGCGCGGAGCAGTCCACGCACTGCGCACGTGATCCAGAGGGGAGAACAACAGCGGCTTAAACTGCAACAGTCTTACCGCGGTTGTTGATTGCTCTCCGCAGGGGAAGGAAAGGACAAAACTGCAACAAACGCCCTTTCAATCCGCTGTCCACTCTCCCGGAATGGGAGAAGAGATGTTTCTTTCGACGTACAAGCACAGTTCACGGTTCCTCCGGTCTCGGGTGGCTCGCCATCTAATGTCAGTGATCACGCGCTGGATGCGTGATCTTCAAAGCAAACTTTTCTCTCGACGATTCTCATTCAAAACTCAAGATTAAAACTCAAAACAAAACCACAGTCTATCGACATAGACAGAAGGTAAAACAAAACACTTTCAAACAGAAAATAAATCGCCAAATACAGTTACAAACTTATCTCTTTTCTTTCTATCACTGGAGCTCCACACGAACGTGGCTTCACCTGTTCTGCCTTCCTCGATTCTGACGAGAATCTTCCGGAACAGAACTACTATCAGAGCCGTGATTGGCTGATAGATATGACCTTTCAACTTCAACCAATGATAAAATGAATTACCAAAACCATGAAATAATGTTTTTAATACTATTTATCTATTTTAGACGTTTTAATATCACAAAAGTAAATTATTAAAATGATGAAATTCCTTCCTGCTATTTATTCTATTTATTAACTATTTATTTACCAATGTCTATTTTAACCTGGGTTACATACTCTTGCAACCACATCTGATCATCTGTAAAATGTAGTCTGGTGCCACTTTGACATTTTCTGGAACACTTATTGGTATCAGTGCTTTGTTGCATGGGTCTTTCTTCCATCCAAATGCTTCAGGAGATAGTTCAGGTGGAGTGTGAACCAATGTCCTCCACAATATTGCTTAAAAATGAGCCCTTTTCACATTCTCAAGAAATGCCTCTGTTGTTGGTGGAAGAGCAGCCAGGTTAGGTGAAGATACATGACCTTTCCCATTCTTTTTTCCCCATACCACCAACCTTGTATGTGACATGCTGATACTGTCTGGAATGCCATAACATGCCGACATAAAGTTAGTGGCCACATTGGAAAGTTGTTGGAATGGTGCCAGCACATTACCAATTGATGTCAAGTGATATCCAGCTTTTAGGGTCTTGATAACAGAGCCTTTACCAATACCAAAATAGGATGCCACAGTGTCACACCCTGATATGGCATGGGCTGGTAAAAGGTCAATTACAATGTCATTTTGTGGATTTACATTTTTAATTTTATCTCTTTCCATGTTAATATACGACCACCACTGAAATTATGTACTTTGTAGGCAAACAAATAATCAGCCACAAATTATGTAATTATTACTTCCAATGTTTATTTTGTGTTACAACAGCACAGGAAGAGTAAATAGCAATGTATGAAATGGTGTTGAATTAGTAATCCTTTCTGGGTATGTCTAAGCTGACACCAACAATATTCGCCTAAATGTTACATATTTCTGCTTGACAAACAGCTAGTTATGTAATTGTCTAAAATGTATTTGGTACGAGGACACTTTCTCCACTTTGATGTGGCAGGCCTACCACCCAGAATGCTCTATGGTTAATCATAGTGCAGTTATGAAGCTGTCAAAAGCTTGTGGGCTATGGCTGCAGCGAAATCAACATGAAAGGGTTAATATCTGAAATTGGCACATCACCCACTCTTATCCTGATGGGTAAGTGTTGGACAACTACAAACAGCAAAACCCAAACAACCCACTATGAAGATATAAAAGCCACGTTTGGGGAAATGTTGGCCTTTGTGTCTCCGACTTGGAAAATCAGGCTTTTTGGGTGAATGCCCCGCCCCCAAACATGCATGACCCCACCCCCAAACATGCATGACCCCACCCCCACTGATGTCCATACCTCACCACCTGTTATTATACACATCCCACCATGTAAACAAACACAAAATAAATATGGTATAGGGTATTTGGTCAGCATAACGTGAATTGGGAGCCAAAGACTGTTGTAATCTATGGCTGCAGCACATCAAGCATAAAAGGCTCAATATCTGAAAATGCTCAAGGGATATCACCGGGCATCGTCTGGAATCTTAATAGGTACACCTTAGGCAACCACAAACTGCAAAGAAAAAAACTTTATCAGACGAAACTGGGTTCGGCTGATATTTAGCTTTTGGCTGCCGGACTAAGTCCATAGCAATACATTATGACTTGCTCATTGCCTTTCTGGTAACAGCAAATTTATCACTTGGGCCATGTCTTAACCCCTTAGCGCAGAGCCTATGTTTATAACCTTACTGTCATCAACATTGTAATGGCTATGTTTTAATATGTTACTTAACCCTGTAAGACCTGAACCATGAAAGCAATGACAGAAATTTCAAATTTTGTGTATATCAACTCTTTATTGGTATCTGAAACAAGTTTAAAAAAAAAAATAAATAAATAAATGTTCTCCATCTTGGAAAAAATGAATGCATCATATATGATGCATCAGGCTATAAGGTCTATGAAGGAAAAAATCCAACTTCACTTTAGGGAAAAAAACAGAACTTATTTGATTTATTTGACTCTAAAAGAACATAGTCTGAACATTTTTTTGGTGTGGTTTTCCATTTTTGAGGAGCAAGCCTTCATTTTGCAGTGTGGTAGGCCACAAAACAGTTGCGGTTTTTGTTCAAACACAGATGAACATTGCACTTCTCACAAAAAAAGTATGTGTATTTGTTTCCTGCGCAGTACTTGCATCTCTTCCGACTTTCCCAAAACGGCAGATGGTCAATACCATCCCTTCTCACTTCAAAGGGCACTCTTTGGCATGGCCTTCTCTGTGTATGTGGTGTCAGCCTCTTTGAAGATGAAGACGGTCTGCTGACCTTGGGTCTGGGCTTTCCTGCTGATGTGAGACAGCCTGCTGATGAGGAGACAGCTCGCGCCCAGCATGTCCACGAGGTCGACACCGCCCATAAACTTGTTGTAGGTGGCAACAATGGCTGGTCTGGGGAGCTCGATGTATGCATTTGACTGTCTGTCCCAGCACCTCACCGTTCCTTCTGGCTCAATGCCAACGAATGAAGACAGTAGGTTCACGCTTTTGTTGTCATACCATCTCACAATGATGTTGTTGTCTTCATTGACTCTGAAATCTGTGGACCCTCTTCCTCTCTTCCGTAGGACTCCTTCATCTTTGAGGTCACAGGCTTTTACCCTGTTCATCCTGACTGTGCCTACGTAGTAGATTTCTCTTTCTTTAAGCCTTTCTAGCAGTGGCACTGAAGTGAAGTAATTGTCGGCAAACACCTTGTGGTTTTTTCCTAATGAAAGGGTTGATGTCATTTTCAGGACAACCTCTCCAGTAGCGCCAACATCTGATTTCTCATTCTGGGGATTTGCAGGACCTTGACAAATGTCAAAGTCATAAAGAAAGCCACTTTGACCTGCACGGCCCCACAACTTGAAACCCCATTTGTGAGGCTTTCATGGCATGTACATTCTTAATTGAGCTTTGCTCTTGAACGGCATCTCATCATGATCTCATCATTATGACTGCATGATATTCTTCAGGAGGTATGAGGAGAAACCGTTCTAGAAGTTTTTGCAACCATGGCCTGAGTTTCCACATTTTGTCTTTCTTTTGATCTTCGGGTACAGTCTGGTTGTCCTGGAAGTGAAGTAGAGTCAGCCGTTTCAAAAATGTATCACGACTCATCGTAGTAGGAATTGGTGGGTAGTTTGTTTCATTTTCCCAATAAGACCGCGCAGTCGGCGCCTGCACTATCCCCCTGTGGTGGTATATCCAGGGATCCACATAACTTTTTCAGGGCGTTACTCACTTGCGCACCAGCAATTATGTTTTTGGTACGCACCTCATCCGCGATTTCAAAAAAAAAAAAAAAAAAAAGGTCCACTGTCCGCAGTGTCGGAGGATAAAACATGATCACCACGAAAGTTGACACATTATGTTGTCTGTAGCCTAAAGGGCCGTACACACACGTCGCTACTAGTTACTCGCTCAGCGAATGAAGTCAATAGAATGTCGATGTGTTCCAGCGAGACTCGCAGGCGAGTACTGTACAAGCGATGCGATGTGGGCGGATCCCGAGTTGAAAATATTTTATCTTCGAGCGAGGCGAGTAAGCGAGTAACCAATTGGAATGCAGAGTTCGGTACTTCTCGCCTGTTCATTGGCAGTTAAAGCCGCGGGAACTTTCAGCAAACGTTCCATGAAAGAGTGGCGAGTAGGCGAGCAAGCGAAAAGCTAGCTTTGTGTGTGTACGCAACTGGTGCAAGGTAGACTAATCAAAAAGTGTTATTTTAGTAGGCCTATTCTTTAGTAAATCCTAATTACAAATGGTCAACGGGTCATCTTCAAGTTAAGTGATTATTGTCTGGATTTCATCTCGTGTTTTTGCCGATTTCGCCGTCATGCCTGCTACAGAGACAGGGAATAAACTTGTATGCGGTGTCCCATTTGGGATATGGTGGTGAGCGAAAGAAGAAGTGGTGCTGACCGGGAATTGCACGCGCATTTAAGAAGCCACGTGCATGCATGCTTTCAGTTCTTATCATTCTCGTCGCCTACTCCGATGCATAGAAGTTAAGGGTGCGTGTCCATTCTGCGGAGTTAACAGACAGCACAATTTCATAATGATGGAGGGAGGAGAGAGCCTCAGGAGCTCAACTCGGTCGTGCTCGCGCTGACTGACGTTAGATTTACAGTTGATATGCGAGTGAGTGACGTCTATTTTTAGGCATTCATGAGAAAACAGGACACATCGCGTCCTACCTGTTCAACACGGAGCGCATAGTTTAACTGTCACTACCGTCTTAACTGTCACATACGATTCCGCATTTCAAGGGACTGGCACTACATTTCTGTCTGCTCATCATTAGCTTCAAGCCACGGCACCAGTGTTGCCAGATGTGTGTGACCAAATCCCGCCCAAAAGGTTCTCAAAAACCGCCAAAATGCGCTAAATTCCGCCCAAATTCAACAAATTACATTGACTTCTATGGGCCCAAAACGGCTTTAAAAAACGCCAAATGGCCAATTTTTTTTTCCCATTTTTGCACGCCGACGCTCATCCCAAGTAGCCCAATTGGGCGGGCACCCGCCCATTCCCTGGTAACACTGCACGGCACTTGGACTCTTGGAGTCTTTTTTTAGCCTGCAAATGTTGATGTTCAAGAAAGGAAAAAACTGGAGGCCACTTCTTGAATGGCTTTTTACATCAACGTTCGTGAACACAATTTTTCTTTGATGCCAGCGAAACTTCAAAGAGACGCCGTAGGGCCACTCCGTCCTGGGTCTATTGTATGTTTCTGTGTACAGGTTAATATATGTTTGACCATTCCAGCTTCAATCTTTTTTTTTTCCCAACAGTTCCGTAGAATCTCTCTTCTCCTCTCATCTCATTTGTCTCTTTCTGGATAGTCCCAGTACGCAAAGTGCGCTGTAGGTTTGAGCTCCTTACCGCCAACGAGGTGGCAGTGCGCATTGGCGCCTGATTTTCGGTGCGCAGTCTCCATGCCGCACCTTGCGTACCAGTTATTGTCGCACCCTCCTGGGTCAGTATCTCCCTGTAACCTACCAACTACTACAATTTTCGTTATTGCATTTTGTCTTGACTTGAAACACCTCCATTCTTTTTGTACGCAGTAAACAATTATGCTAATGTCTGCTGTACTATTATATTGGTCATTGTCATCTGTTGTAGTATGTTGAGAGACCAAAAAATCCTGTGTGGGAAATGTTTGAAGCAATTCTTGTACATCAGGTGTCAATCCACCCTCTAACCTTTGCTGAATGTTCTTCTCTTGCAATGGCCATTGACCACTACATTCCACTGAATTTCAAACTTCTGGGGGTTTAAAAAAACTCAGTTTTTTCCCGCACACATATGTTCTTCTTTTTGCACTGTGTTTGTTGTTGCTGTTGGCTGCTCTGTTATTGTTGTTCTTGTGTTTATGGTTGTTACTATATGTTTCTGATCTGGTCTCCTCTTCCTCTTCATCTATATAGGGTTTAAGTGCTCTTTCAGTACTTTCATAGCAAATGTTTGACTATAATGTGAAGTTTTGAGCGTTTTCAGCTAAAAAAAAAAAAAAAAAAAGTGTATATAGGTCTATGGAACCCTCGGCAACCCACAATCTGAAGCAGTAAGAGGCTGCTACGGGGCCACAGAACAATGCACATGTTTAGACAGACATTGTATCCTAGAGGGCATATAAGGGTGAATAAAACCTTATACAATACTAAATCTGGACTATACCAAGGTAAAATATATTAAGTAGATGTAGCTGACTGGAAACTCAGCCTCAAGGTTGGAGTTTAGGCAGGTAAGCCCTCTGAAGCATGTTGTTGAAAACATATGGAATATATGTGGTATCACACAATACTGAATTATGGTAATAAGGACTATACTAGAAAATAGTTAAAAAAAAAAATAAAAATACTAAGAGCTAATATACTGTATGTGCATGCTAGTTGGGAAATAGTTCAGACAGGAATCTTGCTGAAGGGCATCTTGTAGAGTAGCCTTCAAAAGTCAAATAAAAAAAAAATCTATAGGCCGCATCAGAGCAGCAGGCAGACAGGGCAGGCAGGCAGGCCCATATGAGGGCTATATATCAAGGCCAAATAGCCTCATGGTAGTGTCAGGTTTGGGGCTGACTTCCGGTTTGAAAGGTGGAGGCTGCTAGGTTGCATCAGACAAACGAGGATACACAGACAGGCATCGAAAGAGCAAACAACGCAAGGACCATGTTTTACCCTTCTCAAGCCATCTCCCTCCTTGATGGGTGGCCGGGAAAAAAGAGGAGGTGTGTGTGTGTGTGTGTGTTGTGTGATGTGTTGTGTGTGTGTGTGGTGTGGTGTGTGTGTGTGTGTGGGGTTGAAGAGAGAGAGAAGATGGAAGAAGAGGGAGAGAGAGAGAGAGAGAAGAGAGAGAGAAAAGAGGAGAGAGGGTGGTAAAAGAAGGATTTGACATTGATGTTAAGAATGAGTAAGAGAGGCATAAAAGTTGAAATACAGAGGTGATATACAAGAGAGGGGAAAAAGAAAAACACGTGAGAGAGAGAGTGAAAAGGTCAGAGGTAAAGATATAAAAGACAACCAGGAGAGAAGAGAGAGGAGAGAGAGAAGAGAGAAGCAGCCACTCCCAACACCACTTACCGTCACACACAACAGCAATTCACGAAACAAGCAGAGAATACTAATAATAGAGTGAGTGGAAAATACTATTTAGGCAATTTTTTCAATGGAGACAGATATACAGAGATGAGAGAGAGAGAGGAGAGAGAGAGAGAGAGAGTAGAGAGATAGAGAGAGAGAGTGAGAATAATAAAAAGGAGGGGAGAGACAAAGGACAAAGAAATT
>NW_026944916.1:0-9115 GCF_034702125.1 Engraulis encrasicolus
CCCATCCCCCACAAAGACCATAACAGATTGGGTGCTCCAGTGATGGAGGGGAGGGACAGGGTATGGATCTTGATGCAAAGGATGGGACTGAAAAGTTCCTTACTTCTCTATCCATAGCGCTTTATTTTGGGTCAGTGCAATCTGAAACACACAAGGCATATTGTCTAAAAATGATTCCAGTAAATGATAAGGAAATAACTAATATTTTAACACAAGTACCAGTACTGTGTGGGTCCATGATGTGTAACCGATCCACCACTGTGGTTACCACAAAGAACCTAAAACAGATGTGGTTTGATGGTTCCAGGACCAGGTTACCATTGCTGGAGTACAGAGTAGACGATGAGCAAATGATGGGCCCCAAAAAGTTCTCGGTGTTCGTGCCAATTTCTTCATTTTGGGTCAATGTAGTCTGCACTCACAAGATATTTGGTCTTAATTTTATGATCCAGTTACTGGTTAGTGGAATACGACGAAGAAACATTAGAGAATGAAGTAGTGTTGTGGTCCTTGATTGCAACCAACTCCACCTGCAGTTACCACAGAGTCCGTGTATCAGATTGGTTTATGGTTCTGGAACTAGTACGGGCCTAGAATATGATGACCCAGAGCCCCCATTTTTATATTGGCTGAAACAAATAAGGAAACGATGGGACAGTAAAGTTCTTCATCTTGGGTCAGTGTGGTCTGTCTGCACATGAGCTAAATACAATGAGCAAACTGTTAAATAAACAGTACAATATGGTATATGACTGATCCAGCTAAAAAAAAAAAAAAAAATCTGATAGAGAGAAGTCAGCACACTTTTGTCTCACAAGTCGTGTGCAGACGTTTCTCCAAACAAGAACACCACCCCTGATTATAATCGCCCCATCAGAGTATGTATGTTCAAATTAAGCTAAATGGTAATCTCCTTTGGCTGTTTAAATCTGTTCGCCGGTGGGCTTTAAATTAAACCTCTGTTGTTTGTACACAGATCCTGCTGTGTAAATTGGTTGCAGGCAAAAGTGTCATGGAGCACGGTATCGGGTGCAGTGAAATGAGTTCATGTTGCTTGAAGAGGTTTGGGAAGGAGAGGTGGTGATTTGCACTGGAAGCTGAAGAGAAAAGATCAACAACCTGTCCAGAAGACACGGCCGTCCTAAATAGAAGAAACTCTTACTGTCTATGTGATGTTTTTTGAATGTGTTTAGAATTGAGGATGCATTACAGCCTGAATATATTAGAAAGCATCCGCTTCAAGCAGTTACCATTATGTTATATTTAGGCAATGTTCTTTTCCAGATAAATTTACATGAATGCGGTTGCAGGCGTGGCCTGGCTATGAACTGTATATACATCAGTTGGGCTGGCTGGCTGTTTACAAACAACTACCAAGAGTGCCTCCCAGTTATCATAAGGTGACAGCTAGCCTACACTATTGCTGTAAATGCTCTTTTTGCGTCTCTTTAATACAGTATGTTGATCTGTTGGACGGAAGCAGATTGTTGGAAAGTTTGCACACAACTTATATTAGGTCTGTTGACCTGGTTAACTACCCACGCAAATGTGAATCTCATGGGGTTCCCAAGTCTCCACCCCATCCTGTCGCCTCATGGGATATGGGGAATAAAAAAATAATTACGGGCTTTTACGACGTCCAAATGTATTGCCCCATGGTCAGGAAGAAGAGGGTGTGACTTAGGTGCCGCATAGTTAAGCGGGCTTGCGGAGCAAGGACCATGCAGAGCATGGCCCTTGCAGAGCAAGGCCCGATTATAGTAATCTCTAAGTCCTGGTTTCCTTATTAAGCGGGGCTTGCGGAGCAAGGACCATTGCAAAGCATGGCCCTTGCAGAGCAAGGCCCGTTTATAGTAATTCTCTAAGTCCTGTTTGTATTAAGCGGGCGTGCCCCCCCGCCTGAGCAAGAGCAGTGCTCTTTGCTGTAGCAAGGCCCGATTATGAGTTATCTCTAAAGTCCTGTTAATTATTATTTATTATTGGTTCTCTTGTGCAGGGGCAGCAAAATTAGGAAAAATGGATATCCTCCTAGGCCTTTCGAGTTAGAGACTCCGTTCAAATCACTAAATCGACCGGCGCGGGATTAGAGTTCGCGTATTTTATGAGGCTTTGCAGTGACCTCTTGTCGTTTTACACCCCCGTTTTTGGCGATTTTGTTGAAAAGCCTGGGTCTCCATTGATGAAACCATGGTGGATCCTTCATGAACGGACAGTTCCGCCACTCTAGAGATTTAGGAGTGTTGGAGGCTTTTTCGGTCTTAAAACAACATACACTGTCACACTAGAAATTTAGTTGACGTGTTGTTGTAGAGTGCTCTATGGCAGGTCCCTCCAAATTGTGTTAGTGTCTTCTCCCAAACTCTCCCATAATACTTTTTAATTGGCAGGTTTGTAAAATATCAGGCCTGGCTATCGATGGAGAATCACCAAGTTCTTTTGAATAAAGTGCATTTTTTTCTAGTGTTCAGCCGATTGTCCCTCTGGAGGTCCATTATTGTGCATGAATTTTTTTGACCGAATATAAACTTCATTCAATAGCGACTGTTAGAAGAGGATCCAAAGCATGACTCCGAATCTGGGAAAAGGACACGTGGCCAACTCCTTTTAGGTTTTTTTAAAACGATGTTTGTAAAGACAAAAAACTCATTTCTCATTTTTCTCCCCACTGTTAAAGGCTCCAATAATAACTGTCTTTCCAGTCCAATCACAAAACCAGGTGAAGCCAGTTGAAAGGAGTTCCATTTTTCAACTGTCACTGTCTCAGATTCCATTCTTAACGAGCCAGGTGCGAGCAAGGCATTCCTAGAAGTCCATTGTTTCAGCTCTGCAATGCAATGTAATATAGTCTTGCTGGACTTATGCATGACAATTAACTGCTTGGCTTAGTGGTAATGCCATGACTGCATTAGATTGGAGGTTGAGGGGTTCGATAACCCACAAGAAGCAATGTTGATTTTCTAAATTATATCATAGGACAGCGTTCCTTGGTCCCGACTTTTAATATGCCATACATGGTATATCATTTAGTATGGATGGCAAAAATGTGCTGAATTACAGATATTGGGGTTGGGGGTTCGAAACCCAGTCAAAGCCATGTTGATTTTCATAATTACAATCATATATGCAGTGTTCCCTTGGCCAAACTTAAAGTGGCCATGTATGTTCATTTAGTCTGCATGGCAAATGTGCTGGATTACAGATATGGAGGTTGGGGGTTTCGAATCCCAGTCAAAGCCATGTTGATAATTTCATAAAGTATATCATATGCAGAGTTTTCCTTGGCCCAACTTAAAATGCCATGTAATGTCATTTAGTTTTGAATGGCAAATGTGCTTGAATTAGGGATATGGGGGTTGTAGGAGTTCGATCCACAGTCGTAAGCCAATGTTTGATTTCCAAAATGATATCATATGCTGTGTTCCTTAGCCCCCACTTTCAAATATCATGTATCGCTATATGTCATTTAATATCAATGGCAAAAGGGGTTGGATTCAGGATATGGAGGTTGTGAGTACTCTAATCCCGCTCGGAAGCCATTTTGTCGAGATTTTCAAAATTATATCCAATTATGCAGTGTTCCTTGAGCCTACTTAAAATACTCATGTATGTCATATTAGTATTTCCACCAAAACGCAGTAGCTACAGCACTTTCAAGGATGGCTGAATCCAAGATGGCTGACATTGTTTGGCCCATAACTGCTGGAATGGGGTGGATGGATTTTTTCCCAACATTTTACTTTTTAGCTTTTGTTTTCTCAATTAGATACTTTTTTTCATCTCTGCCCCAAAAGGCAAGGCCCGCTTCCAGCATTTTCTGTGAGAATTGCATTTTCTAGTTATTTTTTATTATGTATAGATTGGTCTTGTGCCAGGGCTAGCAGCAAAATAGAAATTGGAGTCTCCTCCTAGGCCCTTTCGTGATTGTGACACAGTTCAAACACTAAAAACGACCGGGCTCGGCTTGGAGGATCGCGTATCGTTATTGGCTTCTCACGTGTCGCTTGTACGTTTTCCCGTTTTTTTTGGCGATTTTTTGTTTAAGCCTGGGTCTCTACATTGAAAACTATGGTTTGGAACCTTCATGAACCAAAGTTCCGCCACTCTAAGAGTTTAGAGGGTTGGAGGCTTTTTCGGTTCATAATCATCAAACCACTTTCACCTAGAAGTTTAGTTGGCGCGTTTGTTAGCGTGCTCTATGGGATGTCTCCAAATTGTGAAAGTTTCATCTCCCTACTCCTAATACTTTTTAAATGGCAGGTTTGTAAAAAAAAACAGGCCTGGGCTCTATGGAGAATCCCATTCTTTCGAATAAAGGTGCATTGTTCAAGAGATCAGCGCATGTCCCAAACGGAGGTCAATTTGTGCCTGAACCCTTTCTACTTTAAACTTCATTCTAAGACTGGTTAGAGAGATCTCAAGCATGACTCTCCGATCTGTGAAAAGGGACACGTGCCAACTCACTTTAGTTTTTTTACAACGATGTTGTAAAGACAAAATATCTCATTCTCATTTTCTCCCCAGTTTAGAAGCTCAATTACTAACTGTCTTTCAGTGCATCACAACAGGTGCAGCCAGTGAAGTGTTCCATTTCAACTGGTCACTGTCTCAAGATTCTATTCATTAACGAGCAGGTGCGAGCAAGCATTGCTTTATAGAAGTCTATTGTTTCAGCTCTGAAATGCATTTGTAATACAGTTCTTGCTGGGCTGATGCATGGGGGACTATTAGGCCTGCTTGGCTGTAGTGGTTATGCATGCCGCTTGCATTAGAGTGATGGAGGGTTTGAGGGTTCGAATCCCACCCGAAGCCATGTTGATTTTTCTTAATTCTTATTCATATGCAGCGTTCCTTGGAACGACTTTTAAAAAAGTTCCATGTATAATCATTTTGTATGGATGGCAAATGTGATTGAATTACAGATATTGAGGTTTGGGGGGTTCGCAACCCAGTCAAAGCCATGTTGATTTTCAAAATTAAATCACTATGCAGTGTTCCTTGGCCAAATTTAAAATGACATGTATGTCATTTTAGTGTAATGCATGGCAAATGTGCTGGATTACAGATATGGAGGTTGGGGGTTCGAATCCGCAGTCTAAAGCCATGTTGATTTTGTCAAAATATTATATATCATATGCAGTGTTCCTTGGCAAACTTAAAATGCCATGTTTGTCATTTAGTATTGAATGGCAATTGTGCTGAATTAGGGATATTGGGGGTTGGGAGGTTCGTACCCCAGTCGTAGCCATGTTGATTTTCAAAATGATATCATATGCGTGTTCGTTAGCCTAACTTCAAATATCTTGTATTGTACTGTCATTTAATATCAATGGCCAAAGAGGGGGTTGGATTTACAGATATGGAGGTTGTGTGTTCTAATTCCCGCTCCGATTGGGTGAGCCTTGTTGGATTTTCAAAATTTTTATCATAAAGTGTGTGCGAGTGTTCCTTAGCCAACTTAAAATACCATGTATGTCAATTCGTATATCCCCTAAAACCGCAGAGGCTTATACAAGCACTTTCAAGATGGCTGAATCCAAGATGGCTGAATTGTTTGGCCACATAAACTTCTGACTGGGTGGTTGGTGTTTTTTCCAAGATTTCTTTTAGCTTTGTTTTCCACTAGTTCTTTTGTTTCATCTCTGCACATCCACCAAACGGCATAGCCGCGTTCCAGCATTTTCTGTGCAGAGAAATGCATTTACTAACTTTATTTACACTTGGTCTTGGGCCCACAAGGGCAGCAGTAATAAAATAGGAAAATGGATCTCCTCCTAGGCCTTTCGAGATAGAGACACCGTTCAAAAACACTAAAAACGACCGGCTCGGACTTGGAGAGTTGCGTATTCGTTTATAGGCTTCTTCTCCGTGTCTCTTGTCGTTTTCCCTCCCCCGGTTTTTCGGCGATTTTTGGCGATTTTGTTTAAAGCCTGGGTCCTCCATTGAAAACTATGGTGGAACCCTTTCATGAACCAAAGTTCGCCCACTCTAGAGATTAGTAGTGTAGGTGGCTTTTTTTTCGTTCATAAAACATCATACATTTCATCACCTAGAAGTTTTAGTTGAACGCTTTTGTTTTAGCGAGCTCATTATGGGATGTCCTCCAATTTGTGAAAAGATTCATCTCCCAATACCAAATAATTTTTTAAATGGCAGGTTTGTTAAAAAAAAAACAGGCCTTGGCTCTATGGAGAAGCCCCCCCTCCCATTCTTTCGAAATGTGCTTTTTTCAAAGAGATAAGCGCATGGTTCCTACACGGGGGGGAGGTCCATTGTGCATGAACCCTTTCTCCTATAAACTTCTTTCAAAAGGACTGTTAGAGAGTATCACCAAGAATGACTACCGATCTGTGAAAAGGACATGTGCCAAACTCCTTTTAGTTTTTTTTACAACGAGGTTGTAAAGAACAATCAAATCTCATTCTCTTTTCTCTCCTGTTTGTTAAAAGGCTCAATACTAACTGGTCAGTTAGTATCAGATCCAGGTGCTCCCTATGAAGGATTCCATCTTAAAATTGCCACTGTCTCAAGATTCTATTCTTTAACGAGAAGGTTGCGAGCAGCCATTCTAGAAAGTCTATTGTTTAGCTCTTTCAACTGCAATCAATATATAGTCTTGCCTGGACTGTGTATGACAGCTAGCTGCTTGGGCTACGTGGTAATGGCCATGCTGCTGCATTGGGAGAGTATGGAGGTTTGAGGGTTCGAATCCCATCCGAAGCCATGTTGGATTTCTTCTAACATTATAACTCATATGCAGCGTTCCTTGGCCGACTTAAAATGCCATGTTATATCATTTTAGTATGGATGGCAAATGTGCTGAATTAAACTAGTTATTTGAGGTTTGGGGGTTCGAAACCTGTTCAAAAAGCCATGTTGATTTTCAAAATTATATCATATTGCAGTGTTCCCTTGGTCGACTTAAAATTCTTGTATGTCATTTAGTATGCATGGCAAATGTGCTCGGATTACAGGATATGGAGGTTGGGGGTTCGTAATCCCAGTAAAAGCCATGTTGTTTTTCTAATTTTATCATATTGCTGCGTTCCTTGGGCCGACTTAAAAATGACTTGTATATCATTTAGTAATGCATGGCCAAATGTTGCTGGGATTACAGATATGGAGGTTTGGGGGTTCGAAATTCCCAGTCAAAGCCATGTTGATTTTCTAAATTATATCATATGCTGCGTTCCTTGGTCGACGTAAAATGCCATGGTATTTCATTTAAGGTATGGATGGCAAATGGATGCTAATTACAGATTATTGGAGGTTTTGGGGGGGTTCGAAACCCAGTCAAAGCCATGTTGATTTTCAAAATTATATCATTGGCAGTGTTTCCTTTGGCAAACTTAAAATGCCATGTATGTCCATTTAGAATGCATGGCAAATGTGCTGGATTACAGATATGGAGGTTGGGGGTTCGAATCCCAGTCACAAGCCATGTTGTTTTTTCAAAATGATTTCTTATGCAGTGTTCACTTGGCCAACTTAAAAATGCCATGTATGGTCATTTTAGTATGAATGGCTAATGTGACTGCATTAGGGATATGGGGGTTGGGTGGTTCGTTCCCCAGTCGAAGCCATGGTTGATTTTCAAAATGTTATACATTTGCAGTGTGCCTTAGCCAAACTTCAAATTATCATGTATTGTATGTCATTTAATGTCAATGGCAAAGGGGTTGGATTACAAGATATGGTGGTTGTGAGTTCGAATCACGCTCGAACAGCCATGTTGATTTTCAAAAAATTTATATCATATGCAGGGGTAGTGTTCCTTAGCCCTACTTAAAATTACCATGTATGTCATTTAGTATATCCCCTATAACGCAGGAGCTACAACACTTTCAAGACGGCTGGAATCCAAGATGGCTGAATTGTTTTAGGCCCATAAACTTCTGGACTGGGTTGGGATGGAGTTTTTCCTTGATTTCTTTTAGCTTTGATATTCTCAATAGTTGGTAATTTTGTTTCATCTCTGCCCCAAAAGGGCCAAGCCCGCTTCCAGCATTTTTCTGTGAGAATGCATTGTTTAGTTTAATTTTGCCTTTTCTTCAAGCCTCCTCATTTCCTGGATGATGAAATGAATGTTAGTCTAGATGACATTGTAATTTCGGGACACTTTTGCATTTACAGCACTTGCGAAGAATACTGACAAACAAAGCGGACCTTAATTGACCTTGACCTTTACGTTCTTTCCCCTCAGGCTGGCCGATGCCCTCGTTCTCCCGGTCAAACATGGCAGACGTCGCTGCAGCCCAGTGACAATTCCCCCTTACAGGTTGCCAGGTTACGTCCACCCAACCCTCACCCCAAAACACCTGATATGTTTGGCAACCCATTACCCTAAAAAAAAAAAACCTGATACGTTTGGCAAGCCTTACCCAAACAACGGACACCTACAGGTGTAAGGGGGTTATTCCAAGAACATGGTTAAGTGATAAAACCGGGTTAAGTTACAGGAAGTGGTAAACCTGACAAAAGATAGCCCACAGGTGTCATTTAGGTAAGAAAACAAGGACTGCAGGCCCTTCTATAGATGGTTTACCACTGAGCCAGGTTGCCAGGTTCTTGGAATGCTCCCCAGTAGGCAGTGGGCCAGAAATCCTATCTTGCAAGTTCGTCGGAGTGATCAGGTGGCAACTTGGTTTTTGCTCATATATATCCATCAGAGTGCATGAATCAATATTCTAACTGTTGCCATCGTCAAAAGTTGCACATTCATATGTAAAACAAAGGTTTTTAAAATAGCGATTTGTTGGTACAATGTAGGAATAGCAATTAAAATTGACCTCCTTCAACAAGAAAAGTGTCACCAAAGTAAATAGAAGTGATCCACTAACTAGCAAAACTTCACATTATAGGTTGTGTGTGTGTGTTGGTGTATTATTCCTATCAATATTTCTTTATGGGTGTAATGGCAGTCAGGCATAGCGCCACCATGTGGTAGGTAATTGAACTGCTTGAAATGCACTGCAGTTACTGTTAATTCCATATAGGAAAAAGTGGTGAAGTTGATGTGTAGATTCTATTAAACATGGCCTATGATTGAAATGTCAGTCAAGCATATGCGCCACCATTTTGGTAGGCGATTGAACTGCTTGAAATGCACTGCAAACTA
>NW_026944917.1:0-9120 GCF_034702125.1 Engraulis encrasicolus
TCCCTCCATGGTGGTGCTTGCGGTGGTAGATGCTTGCAGTCCTTGTAAAGGGGAAATAGTCTATGCAGCTCTGGCAGCCCACACTCGTCAGGAAGCTGAAGAGAAAGAAAATGAATGCTGCTGAAAACTCTGAAAACTTTTTTGAGCACTGTGAAACACAGACATTTTACTTTTTTAACTTATACTCACAGTCTTTTTTCTTTTTCTATCTCTCATTCACTTCTTCTATCTCTCATTGGCTACGTTTACATTACGTTTTTTAATTCTGAATGAATAATTCTGAATTATATATAGTTACGTCGAGTTTACTTTGATCTTTCATTTCAATTCAATTCCGAATTGTGAAGTGTTTACATGATGTTTTCAAAGTGGAATTAAGCTTTATCCAGAATTAAAATGAGTTCATTCTGAATTAAACGTCTCATGTAAACATAGCCATTATCACATTATCAGTCCTCCAGATATATATATATCTTTGAGAGCTTCCCAACACATGGCCCTCTTGTTTCTACATGTTTGCATTGTGGATACACACCTAGATTGAATGACATCAAGAATCATTAGGATTTGTATTCTTATATATCATGCTCTGATTACGTCATTGCTGATTACTACACCTCATCCAGCCATTAGCAAATCAATATAGCATGCATGTAGTAATAATGATTCAAGAAGACGTTGAGTTTCCATGAATGGTTTATTATAAAGAAGTTTGTGAAAAAAGTCATTGAGGAAATCATGTCATGACAGAATATGTTTACTACCTGGTTTGAACAAGTAGGACAGTTGATTAGGATGTTTGCCATTTAGATTATCAAAACATATGACAGATATAAACCACTTACACATATTACACAAAAGGGAACAAAACCACATGCAAACCAAAGCCAAAGTTTTGGCAGGAAGAGAATCTCTTCAAGCAATGCAAAGATGAATTGAAAAAGAGAAAGGAGGGAAAGAGAGAAAATTACCAGACGGTGTCAAAAGTAAAAGTACGTTTTGTGCTTGTAAATTACAAAACTAGCACATGGCATTGCATAAACTATTTACACCATTTACTCACATTACACCATTTTTTACTTACATTGTCCCTAATGAGATGAGTTCGACTGTTGTTGTACGACTGAAAAACACTTAACCCCTAACAAGGACCCGCCACAAACTTGAACCAACCAGGGCAGAGTTAGCTGAACGTAAGACAAGTACACAAGGGTCTTCTGTTTACTTAGATAAGTTACTTGTGTTGGAAGGAAAAAGCTTTGTGTTTCTTTTTGTTTACTGTTTACTTTTTTACTTTTGAAACCTCTGGAAATTATGACATGCTCCTGTATGATGGCACAGGCAGCCATTGAGCCACAAAATAGTCCATGAAAAATGGACTTGGTCACAAAAATCTAGAAACTGATTTTCATCAATTCAGAGTGATTTGAAAATAGATATTATTTTGTTAATATGAACCAGGTTTGCATCCCCAGATGTCCCAGTGAATAGCCAGAGAGGGATGGACACACAGCAGCAGGTACAAATAGGATAACATGCTTTAAGGGACACTGTGAGGATATGGTCAAAAAAAGGGTCTGCCAACTATGCGGGTCATTGAAAAGGGCGCCCTATGCAAATTTGGTCTTTTCACGAAAGTTCACTAAGTAAATAAACAATATATTTTCATAGTCATGGTCCAAGCTAGAGTCATTTTTTGCAGCTAAAAAGGCTATTTTGGAAATTCACATGGAGGACCTGGAGAGACTCCCTTTCCCCATGTATGAAAAAGTGCAAATTTTGCAGTCATAATGAATACCCCTTAGAAGTTGATGGTGGTGGTTAAGTATCATGGAAAAGGTAAACATTAGTTGAATATGGGCAGCATGAATTTGGAAATAAACAACTAAAAATCTTTTCACACAGTGTCCCTTTTAAGAGTCACTGGGTAAATCTCCTTTTTTAAACAGATTATCACATTAACAGACTCGCACACCAAGTCTCATTCACCGCATATTTTAAAGACAGTCCTGACTCAGTCAGTTTAGCACAATAAAAAAATCCATAAAATCTAAATTCTGACCAGCAGAAACCCATTTTGCCAAAAAGGACTGGCTGATTTACATTGTACATTTTGTACAAGGCGCATTTAAACTCACAACTTAGGGGTAGGTGTGGTTCCACATGCATATATATCTCTGGGGAATTTTAATACAGTTCCAGTTACAAAGGACAAAATGACTCCATTAGGATCCCCTTGTGCATTTTTTGGTGTGTCTGTGTGAGTGTTGTGTGTCTGTGTGTGTGCCGTGTGTTGTGTGTGTGTGTGTGTGTGTGTGTGTGTGTGTGTGTGTTGTGTGGTGTTGTGTGTGTGTGTGTGTTGTGTGTGTGTGTGTGATGTGTGTGTGTGTTGTGGACCACGAGTGTGGTCGGGATGCTTTTTGGGGTTGGGCAATGTATGATCAGTCTTGACTGTCTAATGTTGCATATGCATGTAGTGTGTGTGTGAGTGCTGCATGTGGTGTGTGCTAATGTGTGTGTTGTGTTGTCTTGTTTGTTGTTTGTTGTTGTGTGTGTGTGGGTTGTGTGTGGTGCCTGTGTCGTGGTGTGTGTGGTGTGTGCGTGTCGTTTGACTGTATATCCATTTGTATTATGTATCTGCTGTGGCGTGTTGTGTGTGTTGTGCAGGGCGTGCAGTTGCGTTGACTGCATATCCATTATGTGTGTGGTGTTGTGTGTGTGTGTGTGCGTGTGCCGTGTGCTTGTGTGTGCGATTGTAATGTGTGTTTTGACTGCATATACCAAGTCTATATTCTGGGTGTGAGGTGAAGTTTCGTGTGTGTGTGCGTTTGTACTGTATGGGTTTGACTGCATATTCAAGTATTATCTTGTGTTATGCCGTACTTGTATATGTTGGTGTGTTGTGTGTACCGTGTGTGTGTGTGTGTGGTCGGTGTGTTGTGTGTGTGTTGTGTGTAGTGTGTGTGGGTGTGTGTGTGTGTCGTGGTGTGTTGTGTGTGGGCTTGACTGCATATCCAAGTATATCTGTGTGTGTGTGTTTGTGTGTGTTGTGTGTGTGTTGTGCTGTCGTGCATGTGCTGTGTCGGGTGCGCGTGTGTGAGTTGCGTGTGTGGCTTGTTTTGGACCTGCATGATGGGTTATTTAGTATAGTTTATAGTATCTGTGTGTATTGCTTTAGCTTAGAGAGCAGGGCGAGGTACCCTGAACAGGGCTCTGGGTGGGGTCAGGTTGTTTTATGGCGGAGGGCGGGGGCTTTTTTTTGGGGGGTGGGGGGGTGGTTACAGGGGGGTAGGGTCGGGGTGGGGGGTTGGGGGGGCAGGGGTTACTGGTTTATGGGTGGTTGAGGGGGCAGGGGTTGCGGCGGGGGGTGAGGGGGAGGTGTTGCGGGTTTGGGGTTAGGGGTACAGTGGTTGGGAGGGGTTGGTTGGGTTGGTTTTAAAGTTTTAAGGGTTTTTACAGAGTTACCTTTTTTGTGGCGTTGTGTGGGGTTACAGTCGGTGGGGGGGAGTTTTGGGTTTACGGTTGGGTATACGGGTTTTACCAGTTGGGGGGGGGGTGGAGGGGTCGGGGTTACCGTGGCGGTTGGGTTGTTGGTTTTTTTATACAGAGTTTTACAGTAGGGGTTTTACAGCCAGTGGGACAGTGGGAGTGGGAGGCAGACACCATGGCCTGTGGGGGTGGTGTGTGTTGTTTTGTGGTTTGTGGGATGCCATTCAGATCTCCATTACTCTGCATGTAGGTGGTTGTGATTGTCCACCAAGCATGTTACCTGGGGGGAGGAAGAGACGAAAACACAAACCGCACGCACGCGGCACGCACGCTACGCACGCACGCATGCACGCATGCATACACGCAACGCTACGGACGCACGCAACGCATGGTATACACGCCCACAAACGGGGGGCGCGTTGGCACACACATACACACACACACACACACACACACACACAGGGAAATAGAAGTGTTGGGGGAGAGGAGGAAAAATTTGGACAAGTGGCTTCCTCCCTCGTCCCATTATGTTAAAAAAAAAAACAGACAGCGGGATGGACCAAACTGGGGCAATGTCTATCCCACAGAACAGACCCACAGAACCAGACAGCAGGGAAGAAAGAAGAAAGAAAAGAACAGAAACGCTTAAATCGTTTTATTAAACATTGTTTGTTTTTTTTAAATTTAGTATTTTTTTTTAATTAAAATTTTTTATATATAATTATAACGGTTATGTTTTGTTTTATTATTTTTATTGGAAATCCCCCTCCTTTTACAACTCTTTCTTAGCCTCTACGCCTTTCACCTTTTTCGCCCCTCCCGTTTTGCCTGCGGGGGCCCCACGTAGACCACGTATAGGGGGCAAGTGAGACCTAGGGGGCAGCGAGGTGGAGTGGGCATGAAGGAGAAGAAGAGAGTGGAGCAGGAGTGTGTAAGTCGGCGTTTCAAGAGTGAAGTGGCGTTTCGATTTCACGGTTCCTACAGAGGGGTAAGGGTATCTTACCCCTATGTATTTATTATTTTTATTATTTATATATATTTATTTTTTATTTATTTGTATGGCGGAAGAGCTTTCCACCCCTCCGCACAGAGATTTTACCGACCAACACACTCCGTCGACGGGTATGCCAGGGCTAAGAGGAAGGGCTACTTGGCTACTCGGCTACGACAAGCCAGATTTCCATGAATGTATTTGCTAATTGCCTTTTTTAAAAAGTGACCAGCAAGCGCGGGCATCCCACAACAGCACGGCACAAGTTCAGTTTAAATTTAAGTTAAAAAAGTTTAAGTAATTTTCGCCCCCCGGCAAATTTGGCGGGTTTTTGCGGTTTTTTTTGAGGTTTTTTTTTAAAGTGGTAATAACTATTCCATTGTACTAAGTTTAACATTGTCCTAATGTTTCTGTGATGGCCCCGCCTTTTCTTCTGTGAAACACGTGCGGAAAAAAAAACAAAAAAACAAAAAACTCTAATTAACGTCAACCTAACGCATGGGAATAGGAAACAGCTGGTGAGTGTCCATTCCGTGATTGTTGAGGGGGGTGGTTTTATCTCAATCCATAGGGGCCCCTGCGTTTCGAGCCCTACATCTTGCGGCTTTATTGTGAACAAGCACGAGGGGGCAAGGGGAGGTTGTAGGGGTTGGGGTAGAAGATTTAGTAATGGGAAAGGCCCTTAGTCTTAGGTTACTACAACACAAACCACATGTACACAAATATACATTCTAATAAAATTCCCTACAACCAGGGAGTACCATCAAATTTTGGGCCCCCTAGGTACAATTAGCTGCAATGGACCCCCCCCCCACCCTAAAGTGTGGGGTGTGGGTGGGTGGGCCACTAATATACAGTACATGGGGCCCCTGGCGACCTCAGTCCCACTTTACCCCCTCCACCTTGAACGGAAACACACATTTCGTCCCAAAATTGAACAACACACAGCGGCCCGGGTCTATATGACTTACCCATGTGTGCCATACCGGGCGAGGGACCAGCACCCTGCTGTGATTGGTGCCCCACCAGTTGATTGACAGACGGCGCGCTTGCTGATGCCGCTGTGATTCTTGTTCATGTTCCCGAGCGAAGAGCCGTACGGGGATGGCGAGAGAAGAGGAAGAAGAGCGAGAAGGAGAGCAGGAGAAGACCATATTAGTCCTTTGGGGGAAGGAAGAAAGAAGCGAAGAGAAAAGAAAGAAGGAAGTAAAAGAAGGAAGAAAGAAGGAAAAAGAAGAGAAGAAAGAAAGGAAGGAGGAAAAGAGAAGAAGAAGAAGAAGAAAAGAGAGAGAAGGAAGAAAGAGAAGAACGAAACAGAAAACTACAAATAGAAAGAAGGAAAAGAAGAGAAAAGAAGAAAGAAGAAAACAAAAGTAGAAAGAAAAACAACATACGTGAAGTAGGAGTAGTGCCTCTTGTGAGGGGTTTGGTTCCGTTTGTTTCCGTCCGTGCGTTGTCGTTGTTATGTGTGTGTGTTGTGTTGAGAGTGTGTGCATGTGCGTGTGATGTGTGCGTGTGCCTGTGGTTGTGGTTGTGGGTGTGTAGGAGAGAGAGGTGAGAGAGAGGAGGTGTGTGTTGTGTGTGTGTGTGTGTGTGTTGTGTGGTGTGTGTGGGCTGTGTGGTTGGTGTCGTGTGTGTTGTGTGTGTATGTACGTGTCCGCCTGTGAGCGCGCGTCAATGTGTGTGTGTGCTGTTTGTATATGTGACGTCTGTGAGTGCACGTGAGTGACGTGATGAGTGGAATGTGTGTGTGTGTGTGGCGTGTGTGCTGTGTGGTGTTGTACGTGAGCGTCTGCGCTTTGAGGTCAGGTAGAGGCAGGGACTCCAAAACCACCTGAGAAACCACTTGTGTGTGTGGAGTGTGTTTTGTGTGTATTTTGGAATTTTTTCTTGGAATTTCCCAAACTGGCCAAACTATGAAATTACTCATGCCAAATATGATTTGTGTGTGATGAGGTTTTTTAGGAATAGAGTCGTGTATGTGTTCTGTGTGTGTGCGTTGCGTGCGGTCATGCGTGAGTAAGCGTGTGTGGTGTGTGTGGTGTGTGTTGTATGTGTGCGACTGCGTCGGGGAGGTCATGCGTGCAGTACATGCATGTGTGTGATGTGGGTGTGTGCTGTGTATGTTGTGTGTGTGTGCGTGGCATACGTGTGTGTGTGTGTGTATGTGTGTGTGCGTGCCCATGCGTGTGTGGTGTTGTCCCTGTCTGTAGTGTGTGGTGTGTGTGTGTGTGTGGTGGTGCTGTTGCGGTTTATGCGTGTGTGTGTGTGTGTGTGGTGTGGTGTGTGTGTGGTGTGCGTGCATGCGTGTTGGGTGTGTTCAGTATAGAACTCAACTGTCTGTTGCAGCAGATGCCGCAGTCTTGCGCTGTTGTCTGTAGGAGTCCACCAGCTGCTGAGGGCCCAGCCGCCCATCCGCCTCCAGACTGTCCTTGCTCTTCATCAGGAGGTCAAAGTTCTCCCGGCCTCGCACCTGAACACACACACACACACACACACACACACACACACACACACACACACACACACACACATGCATACACACATGCACACACACATGCATACACGTACAGGCACACAGGCACGCACGCACGCACACACACACACACACACACGCACGCACGCACACATTTTACTTCTTTATTTGTGCCCAGAATTTAAAATCAGGGTCGGTTTCTACCTCTACAAGACCAAATGGGGCAGTTGCAGGGGTACCCTCAGGAAGTGATCCAGACAATCGAGTGAGTTGCCCCAGCCCTGTGCACATGGATCTAACTAAATTACCAAACTACCCAACCACCCAAAACTACCTACGCACAGCACGCTACGGCACGCACGCACGCACGCACGCACGGCCCAAACCACCACCACAAGTCCCACGCGAACGTGCAACGTGCACACACACGCAAGCGCAGCACCACACACACACACACACACCACACACACACACACACACACACACACACACACACACACACACACACACACACTCAATGCATTTTAGCTGATCTATCTGGTCAGCACATGAGTACTGTTTGTGTGGCACACTGTATAATATGGACAGGGTCTATAGTATACACTATATGAAGAGGGTTTGTTTTGGTTTTTTTTTTTGTGCAAAATGGGGTTGTGTATCCTCATTTCTGACCTTTTGCATTTCATTATTGGAAATGACTGTTCCGAAGTCCATCATTTATGTGTTGTGGAATTCTTGCCATTCAAATATTTTGAGGAAAATTACTTTTTGAAACCTAATAAAAAAGCCATTTTGCCACCGCAATGCAATGGAATGCCCAATACAAAAAAAGGTTAAAATTTCCCCGAAATGTTCCAAAACGGCTAATACATCGTTTTGCAACAAAGCTCTTCATATGTACAGTAATTATATTAAAACTATCTTCCAAATGAGGTTGAGCGAGTGACTCACTGGGGCTGTAGAACATCTCCTCGTCTCCATGGCGCCGCTTCTTCATGTTGGAGGGAGGGGCAGGTCAGGTGGGGGGGGGCTCTGCTTGAAGTCTGCTTCAGGAGGACGGACAAAGAGCATTCTGAGCTTGGCCAGCCATGACGGCTCATGGGAACACCCGCACACTGGCTTAATGCTCACGTTTGGTCGAAACGTCGGTGGAGCAGTAACCAGTGTTGGGATTTCCGTTCTTCTTTTTACTGAACGTTTGTTTGATTCACAGCACCTGTTCTTTAATGGATGTGCACGCAATCACCTACACTACTCATCTTGAGTCATGGAACACACCAGCTAAACTCATAATTGTGTAATGTCATTTCCCTTTTGGTCTAGCTATGAGTCGTGTTGAAATTAAAATTAACAAAAGTTACATTTTAAGAGAGATACACCGTACAAAGCCTGAATACTTCATCATTGGATCCTCACTCTCAATTCTACAGTAGACAATCCCATTGGAAGCAAATTTCCAAGACATCTTGGTATGGGTGTCTGTGGGGGGTGGGGTGGTGGGGGGTAGGTGGATGTGTATGAGACTCACTGCGTTTGATGGTGTTGCCATTCTTGCTGACACTGTCGCTGATGGCCTGCTGTTCTCTGAAGTGGTTCCTCGTCTGCCTTGCGGTCGCGACCCGGACATGCACAGATACGACCCTCAAACGGAACTCCCTCCCACCACCTGACCACTGCACAGGACTATGATCGGTGTGTATAAGTAACAACAACAAACAACCAAAAACAACAACAATACTAATATACTAAATAAACAATACTGCCGTCTCCAAAAGTGTTGTCGCCTATCCATCTGTTTGAATAAATAATTTGTGCTAATAACCTAGACTTTCCATTAATCACTTGGCTTCAGAAGTCACACTCATAAAAAGCTACAACCCAACGAATGAACCGAAGTTTTATGTACAAAAATACATTTCATGCACCAAAGAAAGATTGAAAGATTGGTTATTAGCCGGTTATTATTCAAAACAGATGGATAGGCAACAACACTTTTGGAGACGGCTGGAATGATAACAATATTAAAGCCGCGAGCGGCGATTGACGGGCCCTCGCACCTACGATTCAAGGCATATCGCCACAGATCCCGCCACATCCTGCCCCAAAACAAAAATGGGTCTCTCGAATCGGTTTTACGGATAGAGGGTGTTAAGAAAAACCCCAA
>NW_026944918.1:0-9121 GCF_034702125.1 Engraulis encrasicolus
GAGTCGGGAAACCCGTACGTGGCGTCATTGGATTCATGGCGTTCTGTGTCTGCAAAGTGTAGGAGTACACGTTCCTTATCTTGAAGCGTGCGGTGAATGCAGCATGAATCTAAAAATGATCCGTGGGTGGATTTTTCGTCAGCTGTTGTGCGGTGTTCCCTTTCCCTACTACGCATGAGGGAGGGCTACTGTCCAAGGTTGGGGCTGAGTTGAAAAAAACTTTGCCTGCCTCGTAATTTCCATCCCATAGAGCATATATCAGAACATAAATGTCACAAATGTTTAAGTATCTCACATCTCTATCACCTGTACAAGCATGAGAACCACTCACTAGTTGGGGTACATTTTATGAATTCCTCCTAAGTGTGGATTCGAGCGTGAACGGTTTTCCTAGCGCAGGTCTTGCAATCACTCGAATCGAGAAGCTGGCTGCCGGGTTTTGCTTTAGACAACAAAAGCAGGGGGGTTTGGGGAGACTTGAATGAGGCTTGCGAGCCACCTTCGGTGATTTTCCTCCCAAAAATTATCACCAGCTAAAGTTTGTTCTTCTTTCGCATGTCGGGTTCAGAGAGAGGGAATGAGCCAGGCGCGTTTAGAAAACCTTCTCACGGTTCCATCTCGCAAAGGGGGCGCGTTAAACAAGGAGTCATGTAAAAGGGTCCCACAGCGACGCTTGTTGGGATGAGACTGGAAAATGTCCTCTTTTATGCAGTGTACGTTGTTTAGACAGTCTTATCTTGAACACAGGTTTGTCGACATTGAGCATTCCCTTCTTCTTGGGAGAAGACGGTTAGCAGGAGAACCCATTGCAGCTAGCTTCTTGGCAATCGTGTTTCCTTGTAGTCGGTGGGAAGCAGGATTTGGTTTCCGGTTTTGAATGTTTTGCTCATCATAAACGTTTTGCCAATTAATGGCATATAGTACACTTTTCTACGTTATTAAAACTGACTTTCGTTGGACAATGACTGGATAATTTTAAAGTTATTTTCAAGCGAGGTCAGAGCTCTTCACCCTTGCTGCCTATCTCTCCATGGCGCCGCCGGAAGTCCTCAAATGCATTTTAAATGAAAGTCTCCAATGAATGATTTAAGCGTGCCATATGGTTGAATTTGTGTTGTATTTCTGCTCACCAAAGAACAAGAACAAATATGGCACACTTAAATCAAAGAACACATTGTACTGATTTACTCCTTACAGTTAAAGTGTTTCCACAGAGTAGGCAAGGGTGGCTTACTGCACGGGCCTACTGGGCTCAGGCCTAGGGGCCCAAGAGTGAAGGGGGCCCTGACGCCCAAGCCTCTATACTATACTACTATACTCACATTGCGATAAAATCACACTTTAAAAAAATAATAATTTTAGAGGAGGTTTTTATATGGTATGCCTTTATTTGACAGACAGTCGAAGATGGTGACAGGAAGCGAATGGGACAGAAGAGACCAGGGGAGGATTGGGAAATGAAACCCCTGGCCGGACATCGAACCGGGGTTCCCATGGGTGGGGCAATGCAAGCCCCAAATGGGGGGGGGGGGGGGGGGGGGGGGGGGGGGGCATAGCAACGCTGCGCCACAGCGCCCCGAAAAATCACGTTTGTTAACATCGGTACTTTTCAAATTTTCTCAGGGGACAAACCAAGCCCAACATAATCTCTCGAATGTCCGTGGAATGTACTCAGGACCTTTGGGTACCCCACCAAAAGATCATTGTCAGTTTCATGGCATATTTGCCAAATTTCGTGTCCCTGTCACGGGCATTGTGTGTCTGTGATAGACTCAGGTTTGACCACCCAAACCCCCACCACATTACACTCTCACATCTTGGAATATAAACTCTGTGATCGTTTTGTAAAACACTAGCACACGCACAAAGAGAGGGGGGGGGGGGGGGGGGGTGCGTTTCTTGTTGTTTGGCACCAGGGGCCCATGGGGAGGGGGGGGCTTTCTTGTTGTTTGGCCCAGGGGCCCATGGGGAGGGGGGGCCTTTCTTGTTGTTTGGCTCAGGGGCCCATGAAATCATGATCTGCCCCCGCAAGGCATCCGCGATGCTTCCACTATGTACGGGCTTTTACATATAAGCTTTTCCCCTTCCATAGCCTTTCGCATAGACACAAAACTCCTATAAATATGATATAAATAATATAATATGAAACAGATATTTCCATGGCCTTTCACATAGCCGAACCTCCTACAGTAATCTCAGCCTCATAAAGTATAGCAAACATATAAATGTGTCAAATAAATAATTTAAAATATTCCCATAGCCACATTTCCCACATAGCCAATATCCTACAATATCCGCAAATGTGAAAAAACAAAAACAAACACAAATGTTGCCATGAAAAGGAAACGTAAGGATGTGTTTTCATACGTGTGTATAATCTCCACTACAACATCCCAACACATCCTTGGCTTCAATCTATTAGACTAAGAAGCTGTTTCAGCGAGTAACCAGATTAAAGTTAAGAGGTAAATCGTCTAGTCCTCATGAGGGCTCCAGGCTCTTCTACTAGGTGATTTACTCTTAATTTAAACCCTGTGTTACACCTCTGAACCAGCCTCTCAGTCTGTGCCAAAAATAGCACCCTGGGCATAGTTTGTAACATCCTTATCCTGCTCTCACCCAGTCTACTGTTCAACCGGACAGAAAGATGGACCAATCCTCGAAAAACCAGCCCCCCAAAGGAAAACACACAAACCAAACAACAAACAAACACAACAAACAACAAACAAACAAACAAAAGACAAAATACAAACAAAACAACCACCCTCCAGCCCCATGTGGAAGGGACTGTCGTCCTAAAGAAAAAGAAAAAGAAGAAACCAAACACAAAAGAGAAAGAAAAGAGAGAAAAAAAAGAAAACAAAAAAAAAAAAACAAACAAAAAAAAAAAAAAAAAAAAAAAGGAAAAAAAAAAACAACACCGGGAAAATGCCATGTATGCCAGATTACCTGTCCAGCCCACCGGGAAAATGCCATGTATGCCAGATTACCAGCCCAGCCCACCAGGAAAATGCCCTGTATGCCAGATTACCAGTCCAGCAGGAAAATGCCCTGTATGCCAGATTACAGGTCCAGCAGGAAAATGCCCTGTATGCCAGATTACCACTCGAGTCCACCAGGAAAATGCCCTGTATGCCAGATTACCAGTCCAGATTACCAGTGCAGCCCACAGAGAAATTGTCCTGTATGACAGATTACCAGTCTCTAGCCCACCAGGAAAATGCCCCTTAATGTATGACAGATTACCAGTCCAGCTCTGCTGTATGCCAGATTACCAGTCCAGCCCTGATGGTATCCCAGAATCAATGTCAAACGTATTTGGAATGTACCATAAATATAATTTACATTGTTTGATTTGCCAAATGCCAGATCTCTCCTTTAGATAGACCGTGAAATATACACACACCTAGAGACTGAGATACACACACACACCTAGACACTGAGATACACACACCTAGAGACTGAGATACACACACCTTGACACTGATATACACACACACACCTAGAGACTGAGATATACACACACCTAGAGACTGAGATATACACACACGTAGACACAGATACACACACACCTAGACACTGAAATATAGGCTATGAGAGAGTAAAACAAAATATCCATATAAACACTACTGTACAACGGTAACATGCATTGACAACCAGATGTGAGGAGTGAGGAAGGGGGACAGGATGGGTTATTGTGCAAAGATCTGTCAAATTTTTTTGGGGTTCTTTCACGTAAATCTTTCCCATATTGAAGAAAGTCCATCTAAGTAAAGCCGCCACCATTTGGGCAGATTAGGAGTGAGATTAAGGTGAAACTCTGCTTTCCTCGTCCACTTAAGACTAGACCCGTCATCCCAGTAAACACTTCCAATGAAAATAAGCGAAAGGGCCTGTGTGTGTGTGCATGTGTGTGTGTGTGTGTGTGTGTGTGTGTGTGTGTGTGTGTGTGTGTGTGTGTGTGTGTGTGTGTGTGTGTGTGTGTGTGTGTGTGTGTGTGTGTGTGCGCTTGCGTGTGTGTGTGTGTGTACAGTGTGTGTGTGTGTGTGTGTTTGTCAGACACATACACAATGGAATGTTCATCTCATCTCATCTCTCTCACACACAAACACACACACACACACACACACACACACACTCACACACACACACACACACACATACACGACACACACACACACACCGCACAACCACCACTACACCACACACACACACAACCACACACACACAACAACACACACACACCACACACATCACAACACCACGGGCACATCCGTCAGAGAGAGCCTTTTGATTTGTTAGGGGGGCAGAGAAACAGATGGTTAGGGGGAACACCGGCTTACAGAGGAGGAACGCTGGGGGAACGCTGGAGGAACGCTGGGGGAACGTTAAGCACAATAAAGCAACAAGGATGACAACGTGAAGAGGGCAAGCTAATTTATTTGACAAGAGGGGGTCAAGTTGGGGTGTGTGTGTGTGTGTGTGTGTGTGTTTCCGGGTTCTATTATTGCAAGGGGGAGGGGGGAAATCCCCCTTTAGGCAGACCTAGGCAGAAGAAATTTAGAAGAAATACTAGAAGAAATAAATACTAGAAGAAATTTCCCCCATGGGGGACAATAAAGCTACTACTACTACTACTATTCAATGGTAGGAGCATTATAACACGCCCCTTTAGGCGCCCTGAAGGACCCTGTGTCAAGCGGTTTAGGTGCCCATAGCAACCTATTATGTTGGCATATCTCTATACTTAAAGAATCTCTGGTACGGCAATAAGGTAATAAGGTCTGAGAAGGGTCTTGGGGCTGCTCCCTTGTGGGTGGGGGAGTGGAGGGGTAACCGCAGAAATACACCAGCGGCGATCTGGGCGAGGCGAGCGACGGAAGTAATTGACTTTGTATTGAGTCGCGCGACAAAAGCAATTCTGACAACCAGTAAACAAAATCACCCAGAGCGAGTGGCAAGTAGGCGAGTGAACAAGTAGCGAGTAAATAGCAGCGACGTGTGTGTACGGCCCTTTACTCCCATCCCACTCCATGCCTCTCGTACTCCCACTCCACTCCATGCCGCTCCTGCTCTCATTCTTTACCTAATTTAAACATAACGGCCCATCAGAGATGCCCCTGACAACAAGCTCCTCTCCTCCAGAAGTTTTTCAGATTTCAGATTCAGTTTTTCTTGGACCTAGGCCAGATTAAGCCCAAGGGGAACCAGGAGAGAGACGTTTGGGGAAAGGGGGGAGAATAGCAGCATCCCCTGGGCCCCCCCATCTCAACTTTCACTTAAACCATCTCCACTCCACTCCACTCCACTCCACTCCAGTCTTGTCTAGTCCACCGGGCTGGTGCGGTGCGGAGCTGCCAAGGCATTAGGCGAGGGACAGGCCTGGACTGGAGGTGAAATAGGACCAGGGCACTTTTGGCTTAAAGGGGCCCCTCATAACTAACGACGCAGAACTGACTCACCGTTAGACCATGCACCCTTATGGGTCCCGCACCCTCGTGGGCCCCTATTTTCAGAAATGTAAAAATTATTAATAATAATAATAATAACATTTCTGAAAATAGGGGGCCCACGAGGGTGCAGGGCTCACCGGGAAATGCCCGCTATGCCAGCCCTGGCGAGGGGAGGGGGGGTGCGGAGCTGCCAAGGCATTAGCCGAGGGGGGGTCGGGTGGCTGCTTGGAGATGAGCTGGCCTTGAATGCCTTCCTGTTCTGCCGGGACCCTTAATGTTGGTTTGGTTTGGCGGGTTTGACAGAAAATGAAAGGGTCGGGGGTTGGAGTAGAGGTAAGTATACCGGTAGCGAAAGGGGAGAGAGACCAGTCCTCACAGTCTCACAAGGAGTTTGGTGCTGTAGCGCTAGGTTGGATGAGGTTTTTAATTCTCTCGTCATTCTTTCTTCTTCATTCTGTCTTGCCTGCTGCCACGATTTCTCTTCTTTTCTCTCTTCGTTTCTTTCTCTTCTGCTTTCGTCTCTTCCTTCTACTTCTTCCCTTTCTTTCTTTTTTTTTCACTGCATGGTGCTGTCGCCATGGCGTGTTTGTGGTGCAAAAAAAAATGTGCTACGGGTCGCTCTTTCTTTTGCGATTTGGTGGCAGGGAAAGAAATGATAGGCTGGTCATTTATAAGGAGAATACAGGAGAGCGTTCCCTTATAAAGGAATGGTGAGTTATAAACGGGAACATGATCTGAGCTGCTCTCCTCCTCTCTTCTTAAATAACATAACTAGAATAAATACAAAAAAAGAGGATTCTTCTTCCCGCTCTCTGTGTCCCTCGTCTTGTTCACTCGGGTCGGAGCGAGTGGTCAGCTCTTTAATTATTAGCTTTAACAAAGATATTGTGCCTGCCTCGATCGCGCGTACCCTGGTCTGATGAATGGTCATTGTGGTGAATTACGCCTTTAAGTCTTGTGAAATTGCTTGTCCGTCTACTTTTTATTCTTTTTTTTCCCTTCTTCTGCATCAGCGCATTTTGATGCTTGAATTCAAGGTCATTTTTTTTTTTGCGAGGCCGTATTCAAAGCATGAACTTCAAATTTTGCTTTTCATAATAGGGATTACGATCGGTCCGCCAGTTGTATCACTCTGGCTTCCTCTCGCTCCACACGTACCTGTTCGCTCATAAAGGACACACATGGCATTTTAGATTTTCTGCAGTCCCCCCATTGGAGGTAGGGGCCGGATGAGGACCCCCCAGACACACATTCCTCTCTCTCTCATCTCTCCATCTTCTGGCCGCTATCCACTCATCCCCTCTCTCTCTCTCTCTCTCTCTCGTCCTCCGCTCACTCACCCTCTTGCTTCTCTCCCGCTTCGTCTCTATCTCGTTCTCTATACTCTCTCGTCTTCGCTCTCGTCTTTCTCTTGCTCATCTCCTTCTGGCCTGCTGCTCTCTCTCATCGCCTCGCTCTCTCTCTCTCGCTAGCGACCCTATTCTCCCTCCCTCTCCGTCTCTCTATCCCTCTGCCCTCTCATCCTCCTCTCCCTCTCTCCTCTTCTCTCCTCCTACTCCCCTCCTCCCCCCATTCCATTCTTTTCTCTCCCATGGGATAATGTAATTCTCCCTCGCGTTTTCTTGTAATGGTGGGTAGTGTTACAGGCTGTAGTGATTACTGATGAAGGCAGCCATCCTATGTAGGATATCTAGGTTCAGCAGGCTACACTGAGGGCTGGACCCGAACAAGATGGGATGGGGGTATTTGGATGTGAAAAATAGACATTTTTAGTCGCATGTGGCAGTGGGGGCGCCTGACAACCGTACCGGTCACTGATCAGGCCTGACTGCCTGTCCTGTCTGTGTACGCAGGAACCCAGAGTTTTTGCTACTTGGAGAGGATTTGGGAAGAGATTCATAGCAAAAACCGCACGTATCCAACCCATTTGTTGACTTTTGCATTTTAATTATTAGAGTGCATTACTGTTTTCAGAGTACTCATAAGCTGATGTATGAATTCTTGCTATTAAAATATTTTTAGACCAGACTTTTTAAACCTAGCCTATATAAAATAGATTTTGCAATGCAATGCAATGGAATGCTCATTACAAAAATGTCCATTTCCACAAATGTTCCACAATGGATATTTGTCATCTATGGATATATCATACGGATATACTGTCCATACTGTATCTTCATATCTCCCCCTATCCTAGTGTGTCTATGTTGCTATACATTAATTGTTATGGTATTACATTTTTACCAAATAGCACATGGGTCAAAGACGTCTTTGTCATTCAGTGTTACGGACACTTTCCGCCGACTGCAACTGCAAAAAAACATGATTTGTAAATTGTTTCAAGTGAAAGGATGACAGCCGAGGCTTTTATGAATTCCCATGTAACAAATAAATACAATAAATAAAAAGTCCATGTTTTTTACAGTTTACAGTCAGCAGTAAGGCATCCGTTAGCACTGAATGACAATGCCATTTTGCACGTCTTTGACAAACCCCCCTCGGCAGTAATGCCTGCATTCATTCCTAAAAAAATCGGCAGGATTGTAGTAGGCAGTCATATACCCATGTACCCCTGGTTTGGGAAACACTGCTCTACGATGTCCAGCTGTACGAAGTTACCCACGTCAATGGGATATCGCACATGTAAACTCAATTAGAACTGATGGCTAAGATATTATTAAATAAATCAGTGATAAACAATGTGTAATAATAATGATGTTGGTGGTGTCTAATATATAAGAGGGACAAAAAATGAGCAGAAGCCGGTTAGCGGACATTAGAAAGACCCAGAGAGCAAGTCACACACAACTGCACACACACACATTACCCACACACACACACACACACACAACACACACACACAAGAAGACACAGACACAGACACACACACACACACACACACACACGCCAAATCACACACCACACACACACACCACACACACACGTAACACACACACAATCACACGCCAACACACCACAGCACACCTAAGCAGGGACAGATGTGGGCGACTAGACAGTGAAGAAGAGGCGTGTCTGTTCTTCCATATTGCTCTTGTGATTTTACCGCGCTTGTGTTCGCATCCAAAGTGCAAATTGAGACGAAGACAAAAGGGGATTACAGGCCCATAATGGGCTTCCAGCTGCCAACAAACCATAACAATACAGCAAGAGCTCTGCACAGAGGCTGCTGACAGCTTTTTTTCCCCGGGCCCAGGACATATTACATGTGAAAGGGCCCCGCCTCCAATATCATACAATTTAATGAAAAACCCCAATTTCATTTTTTCTGAGGACTCTTATGAAGACGCATGTCAAAAACCTTAGTCTTAAGGCCTGAAAAAAAAATTAAGGACACGAAAATGGAACTCCGTTTGGCACCAGATTCTTTTCCCCCTTTGGCACTTATTATTTATTCCCCTGCTCTGGTTGCAGCCGATTGTCAATTTAGAAGCGTGGAGTGTATCTGCTTTGTTTTTATTGACAACCCAATTTAGGCCCCCCTCGTCTCCCATGCGCCCTGGACAACTGACCCTTTGGTCCCACACACTGACAGCTTCCCGGGCGATGTGCACTTGAGTGCCAGGAAGGGTAAGGAATCCTCTTATTGTGTTTGGGTGGTCGTGGCTTCAACTGAATACGATCCAAAAGAAAAAAGAAGAAAAAAACAA
>NW_026944919.1:0-8980 GCF_034702125.1 Engraulis encrasicolus
TCGTTTCCTTTTGATGTCCCATGCAAATTTTAATACTGAGTGTGTTTCAATAAAAAAATTGAATTACAAAAAAAAAAGGATCCTGCCGGATACCGGATCCACTGCTTAAGATCCTGCCGGATCCGGAACCGGATACCGGATCCTACGAAAGGATTAAAACACATAGCCTACACATGGGCCCTTTTTATTACGTTGGCTCAAACTATTTAGACTCATTGGCTTACTGCCACACTGCCTGCACTGGCCGTTTCCAAAGTTCTTTCACTCCCTGCAGCAATTGGGGTTGTGAAAGACTGAAAAACCTAGGCTAGAGATGCACCAGATCCTGATTTTTAGGTAACTGCCGGATACCGGATCCACTGCTTAAGATCCTGCCGGATCCGGATCCTGTGAAAAACCCTATTATCCTGCCGGATGCGGAACCGGATCTTGGATCCTGCGCATCTCTACATATTACACAGTGCACCTTTAACTACTTCAATGTCTTGTCAGTCAAGTCAAGACACTAGTGACAGTTGTAAAGACATCTTGGTATCTTGATATTAATTGATTGTGCTGTGTTTATGATTGGGCTTAACACAGGACAGAGCTGCACTTCAACCACTTTGCAGAGAACAGTGCCTTTGGGATTACACCACAAGCTAAGGTAAATACCATGCTTTATTGATGTGATGCGCTAGAAGATTAGAAGTGTCATTCAGTCATAACTCGCTTACTTGCACACACAGACATGCTTATAATCTGTTTGTCTGTCTGTCTGTTTCTCTCTCTCTCTCCCCTTCCTCTTCTCTCCTCTTAATCATTCAGCCTCTCCCTCTTTCACGGTATCTCAACTCTCCTTTCTTCTCTGTCCTCTTCCTACCTCTATTCTCTCCCTCTCTCTCTTCCTCTCATCTCCTCTCCTCTCCTCTGCTACTCTCACCTATCGTCTCTCTCTCTCTCTCTCTCTCTCTCTCTCTCTCTCTCCCTCCCTCTCTCTCTCTCCCCCTCCCTCTCTCTCTCTCCTCTCCTCCCCCCCTCTCCTCTCCTCTCCTCCCCACCTCTTCTCCTCTCCTCCCCCCTCTTCTCCTCTCCTCCCCCTCTTCTCCTCTCTCTCCATCTCCTCTCCTCTCCTCTCCTCTCCTCTCCTCTCCTTACCTCTCTCCCTCTCCTCACCCCTCTCCTCCCTCCCCCCCCCCCCTGCCCTCCTCCTCCCTCCCCCCCTCGCTTCTCCTCTTCGCTCTCTCTCGCGCCCTTACCTCCCCCAACCTCTCCTCTTCCTCACTCTCCTCTTCCTCCCCCCCCCTCTCCCCTACTCCCCCTCCCTCCACTCATCTCCAGAGTGATGATAAGCAGAGGTCTTCTCAGCAGTTGCAAGTTAAGCTGCAAGGACTGCCTATGAAGGTGTTGGGGATCTCTGCGGAGGAGCAGAAGGCCTTCTGGCTCATACTGGGGGCCATTTACCACCTGGGGGCCGCCGGGGCCACCAAGGGTAAGCACGGGAGCATGGTGTACGTGTGTGTGTACCTGTGTGTGTGTGTGTGATCGTACATGCATATATGTGTGTGCAGTACACGTGTGTGTGTGTGTTGCACCCATGTTGCATTTAGCAAAGTGTGTCTCACATTTAGCAAAGTGTGTCTCATCTGTTTTACATGCAACACCCAAGTTATCATGCGTATATTTTGAGAGATTTATTTGTGTGTAATTATGATGTTTCTTGAAGTTATTCCACCTGACATCATGTGTATTGCATGTGTTTTTGTTTGGCAATGCCCCCCCTGTCTGCAGTCTCCATCATAGATGACAGTGGTACAGTACCAGTCTCTGTGGCTCCATTCCTGCTCTCTCTCTGTGTGGCCGACTGCTGCAGTGTCCTCTTTTATCATTTCCTCTCCAAAAATCACAGACTATATCAGATTATAATAGTTTGACAGACGTTATGTTTATTTTTATTTTTTTTGTTGGCCGCAGTTCACTTCTTGGCCACTAAGTGTCAGCAGAGACCACACAGCCTTATTATTTTTACAGTGTGTGTGCAGGACAGGAGCTTGAGTAACTGGTAACAGAGCAAGGGCTCCTCAGTGTTGTTCAGGCTGTTCAGTGCAATGAATAAATAACCAGACAACATCCTTCCTCCGCATGTTTGTAGTGATGTAGTACTTTTTGGATTCTCTTTCTTTCTTTCTTTTTTCTTTCTTTCTTTCTTTCTTCCTTCCTCTCTCTCTCTCTCTCTCTCTCTCTGCCTCTACTCTCTTCCTCCTCGTCTCTCTCTTCTCCTCGTCCTCTCTTCCCTTCTCCCCTCCTCTCTCTCTCTCCACTCTTCTCTAGATCTACTCTGTCCCCTGTCTCTCACATTTTGTTAATGCTGTGTTTGTTGTGTGCACCAAATTTCTCAAATGCATGGATTTGTCCTCTGACCGGGTACCTATAATAGGTGTTTATCATTTGGGTTTTAAAGTTTGTCTGTGTCTGTTTCCTAAACCCTGTGTTTCTGGCTTTTTGTTATCAACTACTGCATTTGCTGGATCCCTGTCCCGGTTCCGCCCCTTCCAGTAGTCGGAAAAGAAGGTGAAATCATCTGATGCCTTTTACTTGCACTCTTCTTAAATGTTTGGGGAATTGATGTTCACTTTCCCATTTTTAGCACCTTTCCATTCCACACCCACAGTTTGGTTGTAGCACCCATGATCACAAAATGTTATTTTTTTTTTTTTTTTTAAAGCTTTCTCTGGAGCTTCTGAAATCTGTCACAAAAATTATACTCAAAAAGCTGTGATATTCCCAGTTTTTGTGAAACTGTACTAGTAGTTTACTGAATTTTTGGCCCGTCCTTGTTAGGGCAGTGCAAACATAGCTCATTATAGTACGTAGTAAGCTAGTCGTTAGTAAGGTAAGTAAGTAAGATCTTCAGTTTAATTTCTTAGAGCACGGTTCCGTTCAGTGGCCTAATGGTAGGGCACCGGGTTACTACACCGGCGACCCGGGTTCGATTCCGGCCCAGGTCATTTGTCGATCCTTCCCCTTCTCTCTCTCCCCAATCATTTCCTGTCTGTCCTCCACTGTCCTGTCATAAAAAAGGCAAAAAAACCCTAAAAATATTTAAAATAATAATAATAATAATAATTTTTAAAGCACATTTACAAACAGTGAGAACTTCTCTAATACTGTAGCTGGTCCAGTCGTCCAGTGTCATAGTACTGTAAATGTGGGTGTTTAAGTAAAACTTAGGTTTTGTTTTTTGTTTTGTGCGCTAACTCTTGGGTCCGCTGTGCTAGCTGGTAATTGACGCTGGTCCCTCTGCGTTTGTCTCCTGGCTGCAGCTGGCCGTTAAGCAGTTTTTGCTTCGTCACGAGATGGGCCCAGAAGGCGGCCTACCTGCTGGGGGTGGGCTCTGCGACGAAGGCTATTCTCGGCGGCCACCCACACCACCCCCCCCCCACCCCCACCCCACCACCACCCCCACCCCCCCCCCGCCCAAACCGCCACGCAGACACAACCACACCCCCCCCCACCCCCCACTCTCCCTCTTTACACCCCAGGCCCAAGAGCTCCAAGAACACACACAACGCCCCTCCCCCAACCCCAACGCACACCGCTGCCCAACACCCCCCACCCACCCCCACCGAATCTCCATCCTCCGCACACCAGCGACACGCCCTGACGCTGCCCCCCCGCCCCACAAACCGCACCCCACACCTCCGCGCCTGAAGCACCCCCCCCCCCCACCACCCACCCCCCACACACACAAACACCCACACCACAACACCAACACCCCCACCCCACCAACCCCACACCCCCCCCCCCCCCCACCCCCCACCCACCCACACCCCACCCAACCAACACACCCCCCAAACCACCCACACCACACACCAACCCCCACCCCCCAACCCCACCCCCACACCCCACCCCACACCCCAACACACACACCCCCCCCCACCCCCCGCGCCTGCCCACACACAGCCACCCATCCACGCACACCCACCACACCCCCCCCCAACACCCCACTGCCCACACCCACCCAGCCCCCACGCGCGTTACCGCCATCCCCCCAGCACCCTGAGCCAACCCAGAGGGACGCTGCCGACGGCATCAGGTTGAGCCATTGCTGTCACCCCTGCACAAGAGGGATGGACCATTAAGAATACTAGTGTGTCCAACAATAATACGATTCGCGCAATGCAATGGCAGGGGAACAGAGACCACACCTGAATTTCAATTCCAACCTGTGGCACCAGTTCGCCGACCACGACGCCCACCCTCGACCACCTGCATGCAAAATTTTTTTCTCCCAAGTTCTTAACCTTTAACTTTGCCCTTTGGATATTTCCAGCGAGCAAATGAATGGTTAAATTAAATTAAGATGCACTGTCAAAGCATTGAAAGCTTTCAATTGGAAAGCTGCAATAAGACCTGATTCAGCAAACGCCCGGCCAATAAAATGTTGCTCTTGTACTCTGACTACTTGTAATTGGCCTTCATCATGATTCTTTGCTTTGCAATGTAATGCCATTGCAATGCCATCTGTTAGAACTGAATCGAATCGTAATCTGGCTACGCCCCTTCCAGAATTCGTAATCGAACTCGAACGTGAGGGCGAGTTAGCCAATGGGCAAAACCCACTATTTATATACCAGATTATTATACTTGGCGCCCGGTTTCCCGATTTGGTAAACAAAATTCACCTGGGGCTTTGCGCCTGCGACTTGGCTGACGCACCTGTTCAACTACGGATTGTTGCGAACTGCTGTCCACTCAGCAACATTTGGCGCTACATGGGGTTGGCGGCTCTTCGTTGCCCCTCCTCACATCTTGAATGTTTCCAAACGGAAAACCTAATCTATACGGTGTGAGTTTCTTCTTTGTGGTGTGTTGTACTGTATACACCTCCTGGTATATGTGTGTGTGTGTTTCTTTGTGTGTGTATACATCCTCTACTTAGTATAACGTGTGTTTCTTTGTGTTGTACTCTCCTTACCCCTCTTGGTGTAATGTGTTTGATGTGTTTTTTTTAATACTAAAATTCAACAAGCTAGATAAAGCTGTCACCATCTTGTATCTATACATGAGTTCTCTGTGTTTGTAAACACGATATTGTGAGGAGGGGCAAGACACTGGCAGCCAACCACGTGAGCTAATTTATTGAGTTGTGCGCAGTTAGTTTCGCGCAGTCAGGGGAAAACAAAAAAATTAGAACCCATATATTTATATATATATATATATATATATTTTTTTTTAAATGTTATATTGCCGTTTTTTGCACGTGTGCTCCTCAGGGCAAAAGGCCACGGCCATGGAGTGTTTGGAGGCCATGGCATCTGCCCTCTACGCTGAGATCTTCACTGTACTCATATCTCTCATCAACAGGTCAGTGCGCTGTGTGTGTGTGTGTGTGTGTGTGTGTGTGTGTGTGTGTGTGTGTGTGTGTGTGTGTGTGTGTGTGTGTTGTGTGTGGTCGAGTGTGTGTGGTGTGTGTGTGTGTGTGTGTGTGAGAGTGTGTGGTGTGTGTGTGTGAGTGTGTGTGTGTGTGTGTGTGTGTGTGTGTGTGTATGTGGTGTGTGTGTGTGTGTGTGTGTGTGTGTGTGTGTGTGTGTGTGTGTGTGTGTTTAGTATGTTGATGTATGTTTGTGTGTTTAGTATGTTGATGTATGTTTGTGTGTTTAGTATGTTGATGTATGTTTGTGTGTTTAGTATGTTGATGTATGTTTGTGTGTTTAGTATGTTGATGTATGTTTGTGTGTTTAGTATGTTGATGTATGTTTGTGTGTTTAGTATGTTGATGTACTGTACTTGATGTACTATATTTTAGTGGTCTTTCAACTTTACATTACATTATATTATATAGCTGAGGTTTTTTATCCAAAGTGACTTACAGTTATTTATAGGGTATAGACCTTTTACACACTTCCGTGTTCTTTAGCTGGAAATACACAATTGTAGTGGAATTCTACTTCCTCCGCAACGACCAGCAGCATAACAGCAATGGCGCAGGCCAGAAGTAAATCATACTGTAGCGTGCCTGAATGTTTCTCCTATGCCAAGACAGCCGTATCTCCACTTTTAAAGTGATACTGTCCCATTTTTGGCAATAAGCTTGTTTTAACAAACCCCCCCACAAACACCACACCACCCCCCACATCGCATTCATACCCTCCACCACACCCACCGGGCCCAAGCCCCGGGTAAGGACGGCCCATGGCACAATGCATCATTGCACGCACGCACAGCCACGCCCACGCACGCCAACCTGGCTACGCTACCGCACACACACACACACACACACAACACAAAACACACACACGACATACACACACACACCACAACACACCTGGTATGGCAGTTGCAAAGTTTAACTCCATGCTAGCAGTTAAACATTGAGTCCTATGGAGACCCAGCTTGCGGCTAAAACTGGTGCTCATAGGACTCAATGGTTAAATGTTAGCTTGGATGTAAAATGATGGCCACTGCCATAACTAGGAAAAACGGTTTTGAAGTACAGTGTGAACGGTAAAAAGACTATTATTTAACTCAAGGGAGATGTAAACAATACAGGGCTGTATTTCCAAAAATTGGGGGACAAGTATCAATTTAAACCGAAACTCCGCCCAACAAACTTAAGTTTTACGTTTTACGACCCTGTTATTGCATGTTCTTATTGCAACATCATCATTTCCTTGTGTTTGTGGGGGGCCTTTTAGTGTTGTCAGAGTCTCAAGAAGTCCAGTCCGAACTCGTTGTGTTTCCTCTTTCTGATCGTGGACGTCCCGGGCTTCCAGAAACCCTCGGCAGGCCAAGAGGGAAGCGCGCCGCCGGCCGCCACCTTTCCAGGAGCTCTGCCCACAACTACTAGCACCAGGAACGCCTGCAGACACTCTTCCACCAGAGGACCTTCGTCAAGGAACTGGAGAGATACAAGGAGGTGAGATAGAGAGAGAGATACACGCACACACACACGCACACGCACACGCACACAACCCACGCACACAACACAACTCTTACACCAGGAGGACATTCGTCAAAACACACACCACCCACACACACACACACACACATACACCCACACACAAACCCAGGCGTTCAAGGACACTTTTCAGAATGGGGACACACACGCATACATTCTGTTGTTTCTGATTAACCTTTCAACATGTAACGTAGTGTTGAGGTCGCGTTAGTGTCATCGTGTCAAAACATATCATGTAGAATCATATGTATTACAAATGGGGACTATTTAATATCCCCCATACTCCTGCCTATTTGGTCTCTTTTGGCCCTATGATTCCCTGAATCCCCATACTTTCTTCTATGCCTCATCCAGGAGAACATCGAGGTGTCTCTTGACGACATGGAGCCCAGCACATCGCTGTCTGTGTCGGCTGTGGACCAGGCCTCCAGCCAAGCTCTGGTAAGTAACGTCCCCCATGGCACATGCATCGCACCTCACACACACCTCCAGCTAAGCCCTGGTAAGTAAGGACCCCCATGGCACATGCATCATACCTCACACACACCTCCGGCCAAGCCCCGGTAAGGACGCCCATGGCACATGCATCGCCACCTTCACAAACACCTCCAGCTAAATGCCCTGGTAAGTAAAAGGACCCTCCCCATGGCACATGCATCATTACCTCACACATTAGCACCCCGGCCCAAGCCCCCGGTAGAGGACCGCCCATGGCACATGCATCAATGCACGGCACGCTACGCACGCACGCACTGCACGCACGCACACGCACGCACGCACGCAACCCGCACAGCACGACACGCACCACACGAAACACACACACACACACACACACACACACACACACACACACACACACACACCTCCAGCCAAGCCCTGGTAAGGACCCTCATGATGCATGCATCACACGTCACGCACACCTCACGTCACACACACCTCACGTCACAGACAACTCACGTCACAGACAACTCACGTCACGCACACCTCACGTCGACAAGCTCTGGTAAGGACACCCCATGACACATACAACACCCCTCACACCCCCAGGGGCCGCACCCGAGAGTGGATGCCAAATTACATCGCGGAAATCGCTATCAACATGTTAAAATAGAGTAGAATAGGCCCTACCGTGGCTTAATGGTAGGGCACTTGTCTACTTCGCGGAAGGCCCAAGTTCGAATCCGTCTCGGGTCCTTTGCCAACCCTTCCCCCTCTCGTTCTCCCAACTCGCTTTCTGTCATTACAAATCGTCAGTGGTAGCAAATATTCCTGAAAGCCGTGGTAAGGACGCCTGTGGAACATCCAGCACACCTCACACATACCCTGGGGTGGTCCCATGGGCGGGCCAATCGGCCAATTGCCATCGCGAAACACTGCCCACATATGAAGCGCTGTGAAACCCCCCAAAGACATCGTGAATATCGCTATAAGCATGTAAAAATAGTCATTTACACATATTACAAATAATTAAAATTTCACACTGTTATCACTTTGTTATATTATAGTGTTTTTGTCAGTTATTATACAGTAAGTGGTATATTTTTTTTCTCTCAAAGTAAATTTTATACCTGAATTTTCCCCTTGAAAACTTTAATGATGCCATGAGGAGGTTTTAAAACGTCAAAAGTCGTGTGAGTGTCCTTGCAGCCGTCTCTGTGCCAATTCATTCAAGTGGCCTCAGCGTGCGCTCGAGTTTCTGTGTCCGTCGTGTGCGTGTGTGTGCTTACAGGTGTGTGTGCGTACAGGTGTGTGTGCGTACAGGTGTGTGTGCGTACAGGTGTGTGTGTGTACAGGTGTGTGTGTGTACAGGTGTGTGTGTGTGTGTGTGTGTGTGTTTGTGTGTATTGTTGTCTCTTGCATGTGTTTTTGTGGTGTGTGTGTGGGGTGTGTGTGGGTGTGTGTGGTGCGTGCGTTGCGTGAAGGAGTTGCGTGCGGTGGGGCGGTTGTCTGTCTTGTTGATTGGGCTGATGCAAAGGTGATGCTTTCAACATGTCAGCCTGCCGCTCCTGAAGTGGGATGAGGCAGGAGGCTGAGTGGAGT
>NW_026944920.1:0-2500 GCF_034702125.1 Engraulis encrasicolus
GGGGGGAGGGGGAAGTGAGTGTTGGTGGGGGGTGGGAAGGAGGGATCGTGAGTCAATGGGAGGGGTGCGAAGTGTTGAGGGCGTGGGAAGGTGTTGGATGAGGCGAGGCAAATTTCCGTACGCAAATGTGTGTTATATGTTTTACGTGGCATGTTGTGCAATATTGGTGTATTAGGTCTTTGTGTATGGTTTTGTTATTTGGTTTGTATCTATGTAAGATACTGTCAGACACCCTTTAATTTTTACACTCGGGATTAATTCTAAACAGTAATTTTTACTCTTAACTAACAAAAATCACTTTCCATATAGGGGAACTCAAGCTTTTTTTACGTGATTCACTTTTTTGGTCGGCTTGTGGGGGGACATTTCTTACAACTTAAGCTGGAACGCTTTTTTTTTTATTTTTTCCCAAAAAGCGTTACTCCCACAGGGGGTAGTTTAGGTTAACAGAGGTATTGGTGAGTTTTCCTGGGACCCTGGGATCCATATGTTCTGGTTATATAGTGGGCCTCACAGGCCTCTTCAGCCATTAAGTGAAGGTTTTTGCTGGTAAACAGGGGTGGGGTTTGGAACCTGGCCCACCCTTATGATCTTGGGGAATAGACAAGCGCTCTTAAAAACCATTGGGAGCCATGGACTTGCTCTAATGTGGGGATGTTTGGCAAACAGAGATACAGGGAAATATGTCGCTTAAGCTTAGTGAAAGTTCAATGGGATTTCCGTGTTACGCTTTTACACTTTGTACTTAGAAGGGCCAAATAGACCAAAAAAACACACGGGGTGTGACTTTACATCGAAAAAAAATTTGTAAGACCACTTTCCCCAACCTTTATAAAAAATACCTTGGCCAAAACGATTTTTTTTAAACTGTTATTAAAAGGCCCCCCAAAACTAGAGGGGGGTGACATTAAACCCCCTTTAAGAGTTGAGAGGGTTTGCTGGGTTGTGAGGGCATAAGTGGTTATTTTGGGCGCGGTTGGTGGGGGAAGGGGAAAAAGTGCAGCTGATTCAGACGGGAGGGGAAGGACGGGGGGGGGGGGAGGGGACAAGTTCATTTCTCTCGCTATTGGGGAAGGCTTGCGCTTCTCGTTTTTACCCGGGGGGCTCATTTGAAAAGAAGAGACAGCGTAGTCTCAATGTGAAACCCCACCCTAGGAGGAAAAATAAAGGATGCATACAAAAAGGAAAAAAGGAAAAGATCAAGGGATCGGGAATGGGAGTTGGGGATTGGTGAGGGCGCAGTGGGTAAGGAGAAGGAGAGGATGGAGAAAGGGAGAGGGTGAGGAATGTGTGTGTGTGTATGAATTGGGGGTTGGGCGGAGGAGACGAGGGAGAGAGAGACAGAGAGAGAGAGAGATGAGAGAAGGGATGGAAAGAAAGAGAGGATGGGGAGGGTAGGGGAGGGAGGGGAGGAGAGAAGATGGGAGACGGAGGGTGACGGGGGGGAGGTGGGGGGGAAGGAGAGGAGAGAGGAGAGGAGATGGGGGAGAGGAGAGAGAAAGGGGTGGGGACAGAGGAGGAAAAGGGAAAGGGAAAGAGGAAAAGTACCAAGGTAAAACAGTTTTTTAAAAGAGAGGGAGAGGGAGGAGAGAGATGAGAGAGAAGAGAGAGAAGAGAAGAGATTGAGGAGAGGATGGAGGAGAGGAGAGAAGAAGCGGAGTGAGGAGAGGAAATTTCGGGGCGAGAGAGATGAGAGAGAGAGAGAGAGAAAGCAAGGTGTGGGGGGGGGGGACAGAGAGAAAGGGGGGGAACAGGTTTACACCAGTAAAGAGAGGGAGGTTGAGGAGGGTGGGGAGAGGGAAGAGAGAGTGAGAAGGAGGGAGGGTGGGATGTGTGGCTTGAATGGTGGGATGGCATGAATGAGGGGCCAGTGGGTGTGTGTGGGGGGAGGGGAGACATCGTGGGTAGGGGGGTTTGTGGGAATAGTGTGAGGAGGGGAAGCTGAGGTTGCTGGTGAGTCGTGATGTGTTGAAGGTGGAGAGGCTGTTCATATGTGGGTGAGAGCTGTGTGGAGAGGGAGAGAGAGAGAGAGAGAGAGAGAGAGGAGAAGAGTCGAGAGGAGAGAGAGGGCGAATGAGTGAGGTGTCACTTCCGAGAGATGAGGAGGAGACGTTGAGAGCGCACGAGAGAGAGCTGCCACTCGAGAGAGCAGGTATGAGAGAAGAGCATAGAGAGAAATAGTGTGTGTGTGTGTGTGTGTGTGTGTGTGTGTGTGTGTGTGTGTGTAGTGTGTTGTGGTGTGTGTGTGGTTTTGATGTGTGTAGTTGTGTGTGTGTGTGTGTGTGTGTGTGTGATGTGTGTGTACGTGTGGTTGGTGTGTGTGTGTGTGTGTGTGTGATGAAGAGGTGGATAGTGTGGCCAGTGGGACAGCAGTGGGAGGGACAGTGTTGAGAGGGGTGAGAGAGAGAGAGAGAGAGACGGCGAAGAACGAGAGAGAGGCGGAGAGAGTAGAGATTGAGGGCGGAGAGAGAGACGGGGAGAGAAGGTGGAGAGCGAGAGA
>NW_026944920.1:7500-9101 GCF_034702125.1 Engraulis encrasicolus
TTTCTTTCTTTCTTCCCTGTCATCTGTCCCCTGTCACTCTTCCTCCTTTCTCTCATGGATTCTTTCTCCCTTCCCTTCTTTCAAGCCTAAGGCTTTCTCTCTCTTAACCCCCCCGCCCCCCTCTCTCTCTCTTCCCGCCTTTCAAATCTGAAACATTGTTTTACTATCTCTATCTTTCTTCTTTCTTCTTTCTTCCCCAACTATTCTCTATCGTCCCTCCTTTCAAACCCTTCTTTCCCTCTATCTTTCGTCACTTCTTTGAAACCATTCCTGTCTCTCTCCCTCTTCTCTTCCTTCTCTTTGTCTCTCCCTTCTTTATTTAAAACTCAAACCCCTTGTCAGCAGACTTCCTCAGCAGCCTCCCCAGCCTCTTTCGCAGTACCATCAGCAGTAGCAGGGCACCCCACAGGGGTTTACAAAGGGGCCAGTTGTCCCGGACCCAGGGAAAGCAGGGGGCCAGAGTCCTTGTTACATTGGATGTTTAGGGGGGGAGGGATTTTCAGATGACTTTGGGCCCAGCCCTATACCAAACAAAGCTGTCAGTAGTAGCAGCCAGCAACAGCAACAGGGAAGCCAACAGGAGGGGTACAAAAGGGTCCAGAGAGTCCCGGGCCCAGAGAGAAGGGGGCCCCAGAATTGAGGTTTGCACATTGGGTGGAGGATGGCTTGGCATTCGCATGTCCTGGGCCCGGCCAAAGTTGTCAGTGGCCCTGAGTTGCAGCAAGCCTTTATCATCAGCAGCAGTGGTAGCATCAGCATCAGCAGCACCCTACAGGGCCAGGGGAGAGAGACCAGATGGAGAGACCAGAGGGTTTCCTGCCTGTGAGCTGAACTTGGCTGAGCTGAGCTGAGCACGCACTGACTGAGGTAGAACTGCTGCTGCTGGCGGCGGTGGTGGTGGTGAAGGTGGTGTGGGTTGTGTACTGTGTGTACTGTGTGTACTGTGTGTGTGTGTGTGTGTGTGTGTGTGTGTATGTGCGTGCGCGTGCACGCACGTGTGTGTGCGTGCATGCGTGCATGCGTGTGTGCAGGGACGCTGACAGCTTTGACGGGGCCAAGGACAAAGTCATCTGAAAGGGCCCCCCACCCAATACATACAGTGCAATGAGAACTCAATTATGCCCCCCTCATCTTGCTGGGCCCGGGACAGCTGACCCCTTTGCTCCCCCTTTGTCGTCTTCCCTGCATGTGTGTGTATGTGTATGCCTACATGCACATGTGCTTATGTCTGTCTGTGTTGCTGGGGTAGAGAGCACCACATGGGTTCTTGACAGTGTAGGGCTTTGGTGGCTGGGGAAGGGGAGAGAAGAGAAGAGAAGAGAAGAGAAGAGAAGAGAAGAGAAGAGAAGAGAAGAGAAGAGAAGAGAGAGAGAGAGAGAGGGAAGAGAAGAAAAGAAAAGAAAAGAAAATAAAAGAGAAGAGAAGAGAAGAGAAGAGAAGAGAAGGGAAGGGAGTGGAAGAGAATATAAGAGAAGAGAAGAGAAGAGAAGAGAAGAGAAGAGAAGAGAAGAGAAGAGAAGAGAAGGAGAGGGAAGAGAAGAAAAGAAAAGAACAGGGGAAAAAAAAAAAAAGGGAAAAGAGGAAGGGTGGGAAAAGAAAAA
>NW_026944921.1:0-9069 GCF_034702125.1 Engraulis encrasicolus
CAGCTGATTCTTATTGGCTATTATACACAGGGGTGCACATAACTTTTTTAGGATGTTACTCATATGCGCACCAGCAAATATGTTTTGGTAGGCACCTCATCCGCGGTACAAAAAAAACAAAAACAAAAACAAAAACAAAAAAACACTGTCCGCAGTGTCCGGAGCATAAAACATGATCAGCACGAACGTTGACACATGTTGTTTGAAGGCTAATGCAACTGGTGCAAGGTAGCCTAATCAAATTTTTTGTTAGTTTGGTATTCTTTAAATCTTAATTCTTAATTAGCCAACAAATGGGTACTACAGAGTCCATCATTCAAGCTAAGTGGATATTATTGTCCCTGGATTTCATCTGTTTTTGCCGGAATAGGGAGTGGGGTATCCGGCGAACTCCAATTGGGTCACAACATGCAGGGCAGCATCAAACAGGCTTGATGAATTGACGAGGCGGGAGTTGGTTCGGTTTTACTCAGTGCAGTGTTTGTGGACTGAACAGCATACCTAGAGAAGAATTAGAGTAATGGCTGTTGTAGTCAACCTTAACGAGGATATATTCCAAGTTTCACAATTTCTCTCGCGCTTGTAAACTGCCATTTTGTTGACATATTAATGAAATTGTCGTCTGACCCGCCTTTGGCGGATCAATGCATGACAGCCAATCCGGTCTCGTTCTCAGACGAGGTCTTGATCCCAGCTCATCCAAAACGCATCATCCGGGTTTTTAATCAAGCTCTAATGGGAAAGGCACTCGGGAAAGGCAAAGCATGAACTGACAAGAACTGGACACTTCTTCGCGTTCCTTATGTCATAGTAGACTATTCTTTTTCATTTTCAATATCTACTACTGTTAAATACAACGCCTGGGACACAAAGCAGCCGGCCAAATGGGGCTTCTGTTGTGTAGTTTCAGCAGTGAGCACACTCCAAATACTAAGTGTCCGTCAGTAGTGCAGTCAGGGGGATCAGAAAACAGCACAGCGCATCATGTCCTTCTTTCTCTCTCTGTGTGTAAATTGGACCATCGTTTTGTGTCTTTGTAAAATGCTGGTGAAAAGCAGTTAGTTACTTGGCCTTTAATATGACTGCGTGCGTGGCTGCGAGGCAAAGACTCTCGGATGCCACAACAGCACGAGTGGATCGGCCACTTTACGCACAGAGAGAGGGTGGATGAACAGTTTGGCAGAGGAAAAGGCACCAGCGCTTAATGCATCTTACTGAGGGAATCGAAATCATGTTACAGACACTGAAAACGCAGCCGCAATTACATGCCTTCGCGCTTACCATCCACCGCCCATTGCTCTTCAGTAATTGATGTCGATAGTGATGTGTGGGTGGATTTTGGGAATATGATTGTGTTGACAGGTCTTTTCTGACGAGGACTTTGAATGTGCCATGTTTACAGACATTGACGGCCCCTTCCATAGGACTACTACTTAATTCATCCATCCTTCCATCCCTTCCTGTGCGTCTTTATGTACAACGGCAATAATGGCAGTTCCACCTTATCTTGCGTTTCGCGCAGACGTGCAGACTGGAGCATGACATAAACATTCTGATATGTTTTACTAATTCTCGAGCGTAATTTCAGATATCATTGCAAGCAGCATTTACTGTCCACTAGCTAGCACAAACTGGCCATGGACTAGAGTTTGCTGATATAAAACCCGGACAATCCGGTTGGAGAGCCGGATCAAGACTTCATCCGGACAGACCGGATGGCTGTCGTGCATTGATCCGCCAAAGGCCAAAGGCGGGTCAGATGGCATTTCATTAATATGTCAACAAAATGGCAGTTACAGCGCGAGAAATTGTGAAACCGGAATATATCCTCTTTAGTTGACTACAACAGCCATTCTCTAATCTCTCTAGTATGCTGTTCAGTCACGAACACTCGCTGAATAAAACAGAACCAACTCCTGCCTTGTCATGCATCGAGCCTGTTTGATCCGTCCTGCCTGTTGTGGCCAATTGAGTCGCGGATCCCCACTCCCTATGTGTGTGCTTCTGACTCTGTTGAGGTCTACATTTCTAAATGTTAACAGTGCTCTGCCAACGCTTTTACATCTCAGTCTGTAGGCTACTCTTAGGGAAATTATAGTCTACAGACGTGACTCTACTATCACTCACTGCGTTACAGCGTACAGACTTTAAAGCCACTGCTGTCACTCCCCTCGTCCGAGTCAGCAGCGGCGCCCTCGGTGACTCGGTGAGACGAATCCTGACTGAGTTGTTGGTAGCAGCGAATCCCCTACGGATCGGATCAACGCTTAAGTTTCGTTTTTGCCACGAGTGTGCGAGTCGCAAGGCAACTCGGCAGCGGAAGCGAGTGGTCATCTGCTGCTCGCCTCCTGTCTGTCCCTGCTCAACTAGACTTCTGCTCCCAAATATTTGACTTTAAGTCTTCTTAAATACAAACACACACATTATTTATTGCAAAATCAGGAACATGCCGTTTCACTGCTGCCAAAGGCTCTTCGAGTTGTGGATGCATGTTGAGGTGGGTCGGATCGCAGCATGAGTTTAGGAACTGTGACGATTCATAAAGTGAGTTTTGTTGATCAAACTGTCTTACTCTTTGATTTATCAACGTGAATTGATAAATGGGACAACAAAGGTGAGGCGCATAGCTACTTAACGGCAGAAACGTTTCAAAAAATACATTATTATTATTTATTTTTATTTATTTTAACCCTGTGAAACCTGAACCATGAAAGCAATGAGAGAAAATTATATTTTTTTGGAATTTGCTTCAATATTGGTCCCTTATAAGAAATGTAAAAAAAAAAATTCAAAATTTTGTTAAGGTCACTGAGATATTTGATGCATCATATATGATGCATCAGGCTTTAAAGGGAATGAAAATTCCAATTTCATGACCATTGAAAAATGAGTTTTAATGCATTTGCATCTTTTTTTTTATTTAAAAAAGTTGTCAGACAATTTAATTTGAGGATTATCTTTAAATATTTAGTGAGATCCTGCCATTTTTTTAAGCCTATCCTTGTTTTAGCAGGACCATATTTTACATTTCCCACAGCCTGGTTGGGTAATTTTTAAAAATCTATGTAAAAACATAGCTGATCGAATGCTTAACAACCTATTTATGAGTGTAATATAGATCATTATTCATTTTTGATGTGTAATTTGTGATTTGAATATATGGGTCCATTACTACAATTGGACCATTTCTCCATTCACTTCAATGCATTTTTTACGAGATCATAATTTCAACATTTTGCATTACATTTTCAAAATCGCAAGTAAAACGTGTTTCTTAAGGCAATATCTTTGTCTTGAAGTAAAACAACTTGTGTGTTTTGTTAAACGATCGTCGTGGTATGCTTTGTAAGTTTCCCTATGGAGCAAATGCATTGATGGCTGACTTCCTGCCACCGCCGGATGGTGCTTATATGTCTCATCAGTTTTAGCACGATCTCTCTGCAACACGGTGTAAAAATATAAACTCTTCCTTGATTAATTGCACAAAGCAAGTGTTCAAATTAAAGGATGTAGAGTTATATTTCGGAAATTTGTACACAAACCTTTTGCAATTTGTCGATATCTCAGCGTCGGTCAGGGAAACCGCTTCTACTCCATTTTTGCATTTTTCGCCGAGCTGTGATCAACTTGTTGACCGCTGCTCTCTTGTGGCAGTTTCCGCGTACTGCAGGACGTTTGGAAATGACACGCAGGATGTTTTTGAGATGGATTTTTTTTTGTGTCAGCGTGGAGAGGGCTTTGAATTTCATGCATCATAGATGATGCATCCGGCGCGATAGGGTTAAATAAGTGATCCGAGTGATCCGTCTAATCCGGATACCCTCCTTGGAATGATCCAATCAATCCGGACGCCTCAAAGATTAGAGCTAAGCACCTCTAGCCATGACCTATTGAAAATGTTGCGTTGCCTAGGAGCGTGAGAGAGAGGAAATTGAGAAATGGTCTCTTCGGTATATGAGCCGTGTTCTGGAAAAAAAAAAAAAGGTTTATATTGAAAAAAAAAAGGTAATTGGTGGAGGTAGTGTGAGAAGCGCGACAGGGTGGAGGAAGCCGCTGTTTATCGGTGTATAGCTGTCCTTCAGAAAAAATGTAATTTTTTTTTTGGTAAAACGTAGCTGCTGCTAAAGAACTGTAGCGAATGGTAGTGTCAGTCTTTTGTGAATTGCTTTTTATATTTTCGGAAGAATTAGTAGGCCTATAATGTTTCCTGATCATCCCATCCCCACGACTCCGTTTTGGTTGAACAGTCCATCCTGACAGCTAGAAGACGCAGCTTTTCCACACCGCGGTCAAGTGTTAAGATAGAATATTCGTGACACCAACCACTAATTTGTGTCCCCATTAATGATTTTTTTTTTTTTAACATGCCAAAAAGGGCGGGGGCGGGTGGATCGCCGACGCACGAGCTGTCTCTCTCCCAAAAAATATCCTGCGCCACTGGGGTTGAGATAGCAAAAATGGCTGAGGATGTTCTCTTAGACGTTCAACATTCCCATCTCTGGGTTAAGAGCCCGTAAACTGAGCTACAGAGGTGTCGAGTCACACAGCCACTTGGGCTGGAATTAGTGAGTTGGTTATCAGGAGTGACTATTTCCTTATTTGATTTAGAATGTATTCTGGTATCTTCTTGTTCTTGCTGAACTGATGGTTTGAACCATGTTTGATATACATGATGTAATACCACTTGTGGGGTTATTAAAAATACCTGTTTACTCAGTTGCAGTATCGAGGAAGAACGGTTGGGTGAGAGAGGCTTGGGGCGAGAGCCTTGGGGATAGGTGGGTGCTCTTGGCTGGCACACTGTGGGCCTTTTGGCCCCTGGTGCTAGCAGGTCGCATACTGCAATTGCTATTGGGACACACTGGGGGCATTTGGCCACCATGGTTTAGGAACTTTGGGGTTATATGCTATGGGTAACTGTAAATAACGTTGTCACTATGCTCCTACTCACTCATGCAATGTACAATAAATAATAAATTGGTAATCTACTTGGCAAATGGACTCCTTCGCTCCTGAGTGACTTTATGGCTGCTTCCTTCACTGTTCTCCTGCACAAAGATGGGTAATGTATGCTTATGGCTGATTGAGCCCAATGAACTAAATAATAACTAAGTATGTAATAGTGATAACAATAATATAAGTACTTAGGTATTAATTGGTAAATGGTAAACATACACGAGTCAGATAGCGAGTAGATGGTTATCCATTGTGCAACAGGCAATAGCCCAGATTAAGTCTTATTAATTAAATTGGGTTATGGACTATTTTATTGGCCCAGCTAATAATCTTAATTAGCAATGTGGGTTAATAAAAAAGTTACAACAGCCACTTTGTCTGACCAGGTGGATTTTGACGGTACACACATACAAAGATGTTCACGTTCACTTAATGTCTCCAGGAGCATTGCGAGTCTGAGAGGATCGTGGGCTGCCTTTCACACTGCACATTCAACGTCCACGTTCTATCCGCGGGCAGCAGGCATTCATTTTCAATGGGAGCCGCTTATTGAACGCGGACGTGGGCAGTCATGGGTGAGCGGTTAGGGGGGGGGGGGGGGGGGGGGGGGGGGGGGGGGGGGGGGAGGGCGTCAGATAACTTGCATCCCAGAGGTTTTGCCGGTTCGACTCCCGGACCCGCGCGAGGTTGGTTGGGGGGGAGTAATCAACCAGTGCTCTCCGGCCCTATGCCTCCATCCATGACTATGTGGAGGTACCGGCGAGTGACGCGATGGTTACCGTCCCACCAGCACTGCTCCCCATGGGGCGCCACTGAGGGATGCCCCCTTGGGGGCCCCACGGGTGAGGCATAAATGCAATTTCACGTCTGTAGTGCAGTGTTCACTTGTGTGCTGTGGAGTGCTGTGTCACAATGACGATGGGAGTTGGAGTTTCCCAATGGGCTTTCACTTCGCTTTCACGTCCGCGCAGGAAAATATACTCCAGTTCTATTGTGAAGGAGCAACGTGGACATGTCCGGTCGGGACGGACACAGACCAGTCGCCAGATCTGATTCTTCAGGCGGCCTTTTAACGCTTCTGACGGTGGCGCTGAGTCAGAATTATGAGGAAAAACAATGAATTTTTCAACAGAAAATGTGCGTTGTAAAAAGTCACCAGATGCACCAAAAAGTTGCTAAAGGCGCTAGATGAGTTTTTTGTCGCCAGGGCCGTCAAAAAGTCGCTAATTTGGCAACACTGTTGGTGACAGCAAAATTCTGAAGTCCTATTGTATGTCCACCAGAGGCAAAACCCTGGCAAAATGGCTTATTTTGATTAGGCTACCCCACAAGACTTGATGTGATGGTATCAGGAAGTGCATGATTTGATATTTCACTGAAATAACACTCAAATATCCATACCGAGAATTTGTAGAGTAGAGTAACTTTATTGATCCCGAAGGGGAAATTCAGGAGAAATTGTAGGAGTTTTGACTTTGTAGTTGTTTTCATCATCACAGAGTTACCAAAACCACACAAAAAGTGCATTCTACTACCCAGGCTCTGCCCTTGCAGTGACGCAACACCTTTGGTTCAGCTACACTCGCTCAGGAAAAAAAGAAAAAAGGCCTTGTTCATTGAAACCAATCGGCTATAAGGTTTCCCTCCACTTGGGATGAGTGGAGGAGTTTACTAACACAAATCCCCAGGCTTTGTTTTAACTAGTTGGTAAATGAGTTAGTTGTAATGAGTTTAGTGACAGGCCCCACCTTCATTGACCAAAAGGCAGAGAGGGGAGACATCGGCCTGCATATGGTGCATATAGAAATGAATGTTGTAGTATGAATTGTGAATATAGGCGATTAAATTGTGTAAATATGTTGTTCAGCCTCTTTTAATGGGAAGGAATTTTTGAAAAGAAAAAAAAAAAACTGTGGGCACACTGTGACCAGCACGCCCTCATGTAGAATGTCGTGTTTTTGTGGGGAAAATGCATAGCCTACCCTCTTAGACCCCTTTTTTGTTTAGTATGCGTTAACAATTTCACAGCAAATCTTATTAAATTCTTATCTCTGCTCCTATTTTGTTTATTATTTTTTTCATTTTCATTACAATTAGACCCATCCCTGGCAATGTGTATTTATGGTAGCCTTATTTCTCAAAATATTTATAAATGGCTGAAAGTGTAGGCGTAGGAGGCCCCTATATGTTTCTTCCCCATTGCCGCAACACCAATGTCATCATTACTGTAATACTCATTGTTTTGGCCCCATTTTGCATTTACACTGCGTGAATAATACCCCCCCGCCCCAACCCCCCCCCCAAAAAAAAGGCCGAGTGTGATGAAAGACCCCCCCCCCCCCCCCCCCCCCCCCCCCCACCCCCCCCCACCCCCCCCCCCCCCCCCCCCCCCCCCCCCCCCCCCCCCCCCCCCCCACCCCCCCCTCCCCCTACCCCACCCCGCCCGGACAAAAAAAATCCCGGCTGCCCCCATAGTTTCCAAAATTTCTGTGGGAAACACTGCACAGGTACTGTTCCAGTGCTCTTCACCATTCTTGAATACAACGTCCACTCCTTGAAATACACAGGCAGCACCTTGCCTAAACAATTTTTTTCTTCGTCTTGCCAACGCCCGCTACCCCAGTCTATTTGTTGTGTGCACTCTTACAACCCTGCCCACTTTACCAATTTTTTCCCCCTCCACCTTACAATTCCAGCTAATTAGAAACCCTTTTATTTAAGGCCCACTGTGTGCTGTTAAGATTTTCTCTTTTTTTCTTCAGACTTTTTTTCTTTTTTAAAAACCAGGTACCCTTTATGTAGTATTAAGGTTTTTTTTCAGTCTGTCTCTCTGCCATTCCCCGTAATCAAGAGAGAAAGAGAGAGAGAGGAGATGAGAAAAGCAATTTGCGGAGGGTTGTAAGGCAATTATCTGACGGTGTGTGTGTGTGTGTCACTTGGCCGCCTGTGTCCTGTAAAAAATATTGTGTTGGTTTCTTATTGTATTTTTAGCGCCGCTGTCCTACGAGGGCCCTGACAAGAGCAAACAATTAATTATCAGGAGACACTGTCACCACCAGATCTGCTTCATTACCTCTCTGTACCTACGTCCCTAAACACACACACACACACACACACACACACACACACACACACACACACACACACACACACAAGCACCGTACACAAATCATGGTTGTCGAATCTGTACACGTAAAATACAACATACCTTGATACAGTCAAGAAACACACAATGCTTTTTTGCACTGAAGAAGCACACTCTGTCTGTCGGCACCAGATCGGCTTCATTAGCTCCGTCTTCCTCTGTTGATAATGCTCTTTCATGACCCTTTCATTAGACAACAAAACACTTTGTACACTTGACTCGTGCACGCATGCATGCCACAGTTACACTCACGTAACTTGTAACACACACGTAAACACGCCACGCGCCCACACACCACACAAGGATGCTGATAGCTTTGGACTCGTTCTTTGGGCTCCTGCCCCTGGCATGCAGCCACATATGCATTTCAGACTTCTGAGTGCGTTTTAATATGCGACCTTGCCCTCCTCCACTTGCTTCTCGTCATGATGACATCGCTGACAACCAGCATTATATTTCAATTATCTTGCAAAAGCTCAAATTGTAAAGTCTTTTTCTCATTTGCAATTGGGATGGTGAATGAAAAACAGTCCCTCAAAAGTTTTTGTGGCGAGGCTGACAGCTGGGAAACTTTATCGTTTTCTCCACGGAGGAGGGGCCAGGAGGCAGGACGAGGAGACAAGCACAAGTGGAGGAGGCGAAAGGTCACATATCTTGGCATGCACCCTCTCTCTCTCTCTCTCTCGCTCCCTTACTCACACACTGACAAATCTACAGTGCATACTACACCTTATTGTCTATCCTCATACAACATTCACACCTAAATAACTCCTAAGTTGAAGTTGTGTTTTTTTTTTTTTTTTGAATGTTGCTCATTTTCCACTGCTATTGACTGTCTTCATACTCGACGACAGTGTTCATGTTTTTACTGTTTTGAATGTTGCTCATTTTCCACCGCTATTGACTGTCTTCATACTCGATGACAGTGTTCATGTTTTTAGTGTTTGTTTTGCCATCCATCTCGGGTT
>NW_026944922.1:0-30000 GCF_034702125.1 Engraulis encrasicolus
GGTAACAGCCAATGTTTTAGAAAACATTTGCAGACCCACCTCAGCATGCTGTACCTGTACCACAATCATTTAGTGGCATGAAGTGAAAGCTTGACGTGTTTCCAAATAACTTTAAGTTCATAGTGCATATAGGTTTCACTTTCTTGTGCGAGTGACAAAAACATTCAAGTAGGCCTACTTCATGATATTCTAATTGAGGGAACTCTACCTGTCCAGTATTTAAAAGGCTACTGTGTCAAATGGTAGTCAGATTAGATATTGCAACTATACTGTGCTGCCTATTGCCAAACTTGAAGTTTCCATGAATATTTACAAAGTAATAAACTAAGGTGCTGTTTCCACATAGTTGAATATTTTTATATGTGGATTTTTTTTTTCTCATGTTTGCATTGGTTTTGCATTGGTTTTGCCCTTCCGTTTCCACGTAGAAGATATTTGAAATCCAGGTATAAAAAGTAGGACAAAAAAAACGCATTTGTTACAATGTAGGATTTATTTTACTTACACGTAAACAGGAGAAAAAAATACCCAGCTAAAAAAATATCCTGCTACGTGGAAACGGCACCTAATAGTTATTAGTATGACCAAAGTACAGTAAGTTTCCCTCTTTCCATAAAAGTGCAGTTTTCACAGCCATAATGAATATATTGGAATTTGATTGTGGTGGTATGTATTCATGAAAAAGGTAACATTTGTGAATGAGCAGAATTAATTGTGGAAATAAACAACTAAAAATGTTACACAGTGCACCTTTAAATGTTTAGTGGAACATTTTCTAAATTCATTTCAAGTTCCTGCATATTTTGTAGAATTCAGCATTTAGTGCAAGCTTTGCCTCCTGCATTATTATTTTTAATAAACCTGCGAACCTACTTGCCAAACTAAATTGTACTATCGTCATGTTATATTAATATACTAAAATAATCATCCAGCAAATGTACATGAAATGGTTTTGATGTCGATATTCATAATGTCTTTGGTGGCCCCAGTAGATGTTGGTTTAGAGAGAAGTCCAGTATTCAGATGAATCTTAAAAAGGATGTTTTGCAGACAATTTGCAGCCCCAATAGTTATCTATCGCATGGCTTGGCAAATGGTAATTTACTACAGGAAGGTAAATTAGATTAAATCTCAAATTTCATGTCAATACTCTCATTATCACTTCAGACCTAGTTTCTAACGCAGTATGATATATAATAACAGAGAGAAGAGAGTATTCTTAGAATCGCTGGTAATAATAAACAAGATTAGACAATAAACCTTTGTTGTCTCTCTATTCTGTTAGAATTGCAATGATATTAGTTGGCTATAGGGACAAGTAGAGTTTGAGAGGAGCTCAGTATGAACATGTTTGTCATCTTTCCAGATTGTCAGACTGCAGCATAAAAGGAAAGGGATATGCTGCTCTGGCCACAGCTCTCAAATCAAACCCTTCACACCTGAAGGAGCTGGACCTGAGAGGAAATGACACTCGACATGCTGAACTGAAGCTCCTCACTGATATACTGCAGGATCCTGCCTGTAAACTCAAGAGTCTGAGGCAAGAAAGAGCATTTCACACTTAATGTACTAAATAATGGTTCCTGAATAGCAGTGATGCCATTGGTGAAGTCTCAGTTAATCTTTATCTTTTGTTAGCCATTGTCACTTAACTAGTTCTCATATTTCTCATCCAATTATTTAAAAATGTCTAATAATGCTGTGTGTGTGTTGTGAATATTTTGCCCCTAGTACAGCATGTGAAGCATGTAGCTTTCAGATGGGTCCACCGACAGGCTGTTCAGCTCAACTGCATCATAGCAACATTGCCATGAGTTTTATGTAACTGATCAGCTCATAACATTTTTTTGACAGGAAAAGTGACAACAAAGTCTCTGTGCAAAGGGATTAAGCACAGTCTAAATCATTGACAGGATGTTTAAGAACATGTTAACTTGGAAAAGTCTAGAGTTATTATACATTTCTACTAAATCAGTTATAAAAGAAAACAGGAGATGCATGCTGTAGAAGAGAGAATGTATGAAAGAATTAATGTATTTAATGTTAGGGATACGCCACAACAACTTCTCAACTGTGTTGACATGGCAATAAACTTCTTGAATCTTGACTCTTTCTCAGGTTCTAATGCTATATTCATGTAATAGTGCATGAACAACTTACTACATAAATATAGTGATATACCATAGCCTTTGAAACCAAATTTGTAATTCAAACTATGCCTAAATTATGTAAGGGTTAACGTTCGGCGAGAAGGTCGCTACCGTGGAATAGCAGCACGACAGAGAGAATCTTTAGACCCCGACGCGGAGCGGACAGCGGTCTGTTATAGACCGACCCGTCCGTTATCGAAAAATAACAGACGTGCGAACGTTGGGGAGCCCCATTGAAATTAATGGAGCATTCGACCGATGACGTCACACCATATAATAAAGAGACATAATTTGCTGATAATCAATGACTGTAACCTAGGCCTATATCACGTAAATGTTAATTATAAAACATAAAACATTGGGTATTCCTGTATACTTCCCCTGCTAGGGTGTTGGGCAGTGATACAGCAGATGAAGCCCTGGTGTATCTGACTGCAGTTCTGGGTGGAAACCCCTTACTGCTGACAGAGCTGGACCTGAGAGGGAAGATACCAGGAGACTCAGGAGTGAAGCAGTTCTGTGCTCTACTGGAGGATTCACAATACAGAGTGGAAAAACTGAGGTAAGTGGGTTTTGTGTTTGTTCTACACTGAAATACAATACAAACATCACATGTGAAATATTGGTCCCACATGACATGTGTCACAACAATTAATAATGCCTAACCTGCTTGGCTTAGTTGGGCATTTCTGGTTTAGAAAAGTTGAGTTAGTCTTAGGCAGTGCACATATACTGTATGCTCAGTAATTCAGTTATACCATCCAGTAGATGTAACACTGCCTTAACAGTAATTTCACAGTTTTAGCAGGGGGACAGCAATACTAATTTATCATTAATACATTTTATTATATGGTTGTGACCAGGGTTCACGTTAGCCGGCTGTGGCCGGACATTGGCCGTTTGCATGCATGAATGACCGGCAAAATAAAATGTGGCCGGACAAAATGTCCGACAAAAATGACTGCAATTAGTCAGTAAATAATATTAGCTAATTTTAAATAGGCCTACTTAAAGTTACAAATCACCAGTAGGCCTAATATGAAACTGAACAAAGCTGAAAATATTTGTGAATAGCCCATGTAAATGAACTTGTCATAAGCAGCACGCAATATTGCTTGCGCTCTCGTCCCCACCGTCGTTGTCCTCAATCACGTTATGCTTCTAATCACTTGACTCACGCTGGTTGCTGTGCTGTCACGATTCTGTTTTTTTGTAGGCTATTTTTACCAATATATCAGTGAACACAACAAAGGGCATTGAATTTACAAAACCATATCATGCCCAGTTGCGAAGTCAAGCCTAACGGTTTGGGACTCAATGGCATGCGCAGCATCGCAGCATCGAATCACTCACTTTTACCTCTGCTGAAAATTGGTGGTGGATCTCAAAGTAGGCTACAGAGGGTCAAGATAAACATTCCAGAGAAAGATGGACTCGCGAGAAGTCCCAGTAAAAGTGCATGCAGGGCTTTATAACTGTTTTCATCACCGGCCAAAACGTGTAGCCCATAGAGCATCCTACGGAACGTGCCAATTCCGTTACTTTCGAGAGCGCAGGAACACAGCGCAATACAGTTCAAATGTCAGTAGCGTCGATACCATTACTGCACTATTACAGTCATCACCTCGTTACCCAATTTGAGTAGGGAAATCCTCTTAGGGTTTGCTGATAGAATGCACTGTTTGAGTTGATAATTTAGGGATCTGCGCACAGCACGTTGGCTGGCTGTTTTTTCTCTCTCTTTCAGTTCGAGCTCTCGAGTGTGAAAGAAAGCGCGCGTTTACTCCCCGGCCCGTGCGCACAAGCAGGGCTCTAAATCAACACCAGCCAACTGGCCAAATGTTAGTGCAATTTAAGTTTTGCTGGCAGAAAATACCACTTTACTACACTTTGACCCATTAGGGAGTGTGTGTTTGGCCATATGACGGAAGGTCCGTTAGATATTTCAAATGTCCGGTATTCTGCAATACAGCCGGCCACTTGTCCGGCCGGTAAGAATTCTAGCGTGAACACTGGTTGTGACGTCATCTGTCGAATGCTCCATTCATTTCAACGGGGCTCCCCAACGTTCGGACGTCTGTTATTTTTCGATAACGGACGGGTTGGTCTATAACAGACCGCTGTCAATGGCAACAAGACTTTTTACTGCTAAAGCGACTTTTCAACAAGACTCTAATCAGCTGCTGTGATAGACAGCACCCGTTGTCCTGGCTACCGCTGTCAATGGCAACAAGACGTTCACTGCTAAAGCCACTGGCTTGTATACAAGTCAGTGGCTAAAGCGAATGTTTCATATCACTCCGCAGGGGGTCCGGTCTTTTGTCACTCTAATCAGCTGCTGTGATAGACAACACCTGTTGTCCTGGCTAGCCTACCTAGCTGTTGCCTAGCGGTGTTCCACAACGGCAATGTTTTGTTTTGCGCAGCAACAATCTTAACATTAAATATGTCTAAAGAAATGTCCCCGCATGTGTCAATCATTTAAGTATATCCATATAATAAGCGGGTTAACTTTCGGCGAGTCGGTCGCTTTGTGGAATAGCAGCACTTCAGAGAGAACAAGACCCCTCCGCTCCGCGTCGGGGTCTAAAGATTCTCTCTGTCGTGCTGCTATTCCACGGTAGCGACCTTCTCGCCGAACGTTAACCCTTACATAATCATTAGCACCTCCCGTTCAAACACTATAGAAAAATCCCTTTGGAAACCACTGGTATTTTTATAGTCAAACACACTACAGTTTTGTGTGTGTGTGTGTGTGTGTGTGTGTGTGCGTGTGCGTGTGCGTGTGTGTGTGTGTGTGTGTATCTGTGTATCTGTGTTTGAGTGTAATGAACATGTAGTGTGTGTTACTCCCCCCCCCCCCCCTCTCTCTCTCTCTCTCTCTCTCTCTCTCTCTCTCTCTCTCTCTCTCTCTCTCTCTCTCTCTCTCCAGGCTTGGTAACTGCAGTATAACGGGAGAGGGCTGTGCTGCTCTGATTTCTACACTGACATCAAACCCATCACACCTGAAAGAGCTACATTTGAATGATAATGTAATTGGAGACTCTGGTTTGAAGCAGATCTGTACTCTACTCAGGAATCCAGATTGTAAACTACAAAGACTGGGGTAAATAAAGAGACGAAGAGTGATACAAGTACTATAGACAAGTACTGTGTGCTCAGCCAAAGCTGTTTTTGCTTGTAGATTAATAAGCATTTAGTCTTATTGACTTTATTGGGTTAAGATATGTGTTAAAGCTGTAGGAAACACTGTTAGATATTAATGCAAAGTTAGTCTAACACATTTTCTGCACATATTCATTGTAATATATCTCTGGCTGGATGTTTCTTGATAGTAATAAACTAGGAGACAATGGGTCTAAGTGTATCTCTGATCTTTTCAGAAATCCTGACTGTTCTACAGCCTCTGGACTAAGGGTAGAACAACTAATGCAATAGTAAACGGAAACTTTGTGTGATGAACATTTGTGCTTCTCTGTGTTACTCAGTGTCCTTGTGTCGCTCTGTCTGTCTGTCTGTCTGTCTGTCTGTCTGTCTGTCTGTCTGTCTGTCTGTCTGTCTGTCTGTCTGTCTGTCTGTCTGTCTGTCTGTCTGTCTGTCTCTCTCTCTCTCTCTCTCTCTCTCTAGGCTTAAGAGCTGCAGTATAACAGAAGCGGGCAGTACTGCTCTTGCTTCAGCTCTATCCTCAAACCCCTCATCACACCTGATAGAACTGGATCTGGATAATAATAAACTAGGAGACTCTGGTGTGAAGCAGATCTCTACTCTACTCAGGAATCCATGCTGTATACTACGTACACTGGGATAAGATATGGGTTAAAGTTGGAGGGGGCACTGTTAAATGTAAAGTTAATGTTAAGTTAGTCTACCAAGTTTTCAACATATTAACTTTAATATACCTATGGCTAGATCTAGGTAGTAATAAACCAGGGGACAAGGGGGCTTGCCAGATATTGCCAGAAACCCAAGCTGTTCTACAGCCACTAGAGCAGACGTGGGCAAACTCAGGCCCGGGGGCCACATGCGGCCCGCTCAGCCATTTCATGCGGCCCTCAGAGCCTTTCCAAGAAAAAAAATGCAGATTCATATGGTCACTAATTCTTAAATTGGCTACCTAAAACCAGGGTCTTGGAAACCTAAGATTACTAAATTCTACTTCTAGATACAATTAGCAGGAATGGCATAAACTGACAATGGTATATTATGTTGGCGTACACCATTTCTTATTATTGGCACGGGCAAGTTGCCTATGAGATCCAGCCCCCTTGGTCAACTCTCTAAACCCAATGCGGCCCTTGGGCCAAAATAATTGCCCACCCCTGCACTAGAGTAAGGGTAGAACAACTAATGACATAGTAAACGGAAACTGTGTGTGATGAACATGTGTGCTTGTCTGTGTGTGATGAACATGTGTGCTTCTCTGTGTTACTCACTGTCCTTCTCTCTCTCTCTCTCTCTCTCTCTCTCTCTCTCTCTCTCTCTCTCTCTCTCTCTCTCTCTCTCTCTCTCTCTCTCTCTCTCTCTCTCTCTAGACTTAAGAGCTGCAGTTTAACAGAAGAGGGCTGTGCTGCTCTGACCTCAGCTCTGACATCAAACCCCTCACGTCTGGTACAGATGGATCTGGATAATAATAAACTAGGAGACTCTGGTGTGAAGCAGATCTCTAATCTCCTCAAGAATCCAGACTGTAAACTACAGACACTAGGGTAAGTGTGTAATAATGATACTTCCATTGTAGGCTACTGCAGGTTTCAAATTATGGTCCATCCCCTTCAGCCCTGCTTCCTGACATTAGGCATAAGCAACATAATAATGAGTAACATCAGGTAATATACCTTTTCATCTCCCCAGCTTGTCAGGCTGTGGTGTAACAGAAGACGGATATGCTGCTCTGGCCTCAGCTCTCAAATCAAACCCTTCACACCTGGAGGAGCTGGACCTGAGAGGAAACGACCCTGGAGACTCTGGAGTGGAGCTTCTTACGTCAGCAGTGACCAATCAGAAGTGCAAACTCAGGTGAGAGAGTGGAGTTGGTTTAAAAGTCAGTGTGATAAGAGTATGTTTTCCAGTGTACCGCATAAGAAAAATAAAACAATGTATGATGGATTGAGGGATAGGTCAATGTTTTGGGCATTTTAAACATTTCACAAAGGGATAGAATGAAAGAGAAATAAAAGAGAACCCCCATGGGTTCAGGCCAGTCTTTTTGGCAAATAAAACACATATGCGAGTACATCTATGGCCTTAATACACCAAACCCCCAAAAAATTGATACAAAAGGTTTTTCAACTGATTTCAATACATCCAGGTGTCCTTACTAACATACTGAAAATCTAGAAAAGTCTAACGTCAGGAAAGGGGTCATTTTCAAGATCAAAGTTTTTCAAAATAAAGGTTATTACATGATAATTACATTATTAGCTAACTTCAAAAGACCTATTTATTTTATATTGGAAAGCCAGAAATGTTGTATTTGTGATAATGAAATGAAATATTTTTGTCAACAATATTTCAAAATTGCCAGAGGCTAAATTCCTTATATTGTTCAACTTCACTTTGTCATGCTATTTGTGTTGGACATTTTAAACATTTCACAGAGGGATACAATACAACCATGAGAATCCCCATGGGTTCAGGTCAGTCTTATGGCAAATAAAATACAGTGCATTGCACACAATCAAATAATGCCTGGCTTTAAACTGGGGGAAACAAGCAAACTGCATGGTGCGGCTGCCTTTCCTGTAGCATTTATAAATAGGCTACAAAGTCCACTTAAAATCCCTTAAGTTGACAGGAATGGACGTTTGTGGCTGCCTCCTCTGGGGGGCTTGTTCAATTTCTCGATGCCTATGTATTGTGACTGACTTTTTTCCCAAACAGGGTTGTGCTCATCAGTTAATGCACGCCATACCTCCAGTGGCACGCTGTAGTAGTCATTGAAAAGTTAACTATCATAGTACTACAATACCATGACCGTGCACAGGGCTTTTAGTAATGCACCATGAACTTGGTCATTGTCATTTTGTTAACAGCAAATGAATAACACTGTGTTTTAATAGGTTAATGCATGGTCTCCAATTATTTTTCTCCAAGGGCCCAATTACGATGAGGCTGCGGGCAAAACCAACGCCCGAACCCAATGAGAAACAAGTTATTTGCCTGGACAGAGAAAAGATTTTCGCTTTTCCATTTCACTTCCCAATGTCTGTTATGAGACTGTTAGCATATAAGATCTAATCTAAGATCTCTGTGAATGCTTTGGGGAGATATGACACACTGAAGTTTTAGTGATTGAAAATCACATACATTTATGCTTTCATTTGTTCTGACCTCATGGCAGGCCAAATGCTTGCCATGCCCGGGCCGGATTTGTCCCGCGGGCCTTTGTTTGGAGACCAAGGCGTTAATGAGATGTGTGGGGTAATAACTGTCTCCACGGAACAGGGTGTTTCTGTCAGCAGAGCAACGAGTCGCAATTGAATTTGTTTTTAGTTTTCTGACGTTCATAACAAAACACGGACAAAATCTCCAAATTTGGAATGGCTGAATCATTATGGTCAAGTAAAAAATAGTAAGTAGTAAGTAGTAAGTAAAACAACTTGTGTGTTTTGTTAAATGATCGTCGTGGTATGCTTTTTAAGTTTCCCTATGGCAGCAAATGCGTTGATGGCTGACTTCCTGCCACCGCCGGATGGTGCTTATTTGTTTCGTCAGTTTTAGCATGATCTCTCTGCAACACGGTGTAAAAATATGAACTCTTCCTTGATTAATTGCACAAAGCAAGTGTTCAAATTAAAGGATGTAGAGTTATATTTCGGAAATTTGTACACAAACCCTTTGCATTTTGACGATATCTCAGCGTCGGTCAGGGAAACCGCTTCTACCCCATTTTTCTATTTTTCGCCGAGCTGTGGTCAACTTGTTGTCGACCGCTGCTCTCTTGTGGCGGTTTCCGTGTACTGCAGGACGTTTGGAAATGACACGCAGGATGTTTTTGAGATCGATTTTTTTGTGTCTGCGGGGAGAGGGCTTTGAATTTGATTAATCAAATGTGATGCGTCCGGTGCGATAGGCTTAACTGCCTGACAGCTTTAGCTCTTTCAAACACTCGCCAATCTCACCCTCCCAACGTCTAAAAATTCCAAATTAAATATCTGATGAATGAGCTGCATGCAATAGAAACACATCGCAAGGGTGAAAAAAATCATAATAATAAAACGTCTTCATTTTCAAAACATCCACTCCATCATGATACAGTGGTGATGCAAGGTAAATTTGAATAAACTTGGAGATGAGACCTTAGGTGTCCTGCAAGGGCCTATTACATACATGTACAAACCCCAACTCCATAGAAGTTGGGACACAAGGTAAATTGTGAATAATAACAAAATACTGCCATTTTCAAAACGTCTGATTCTTACAATAGATGGAAAACGGCACAAAGAAACATATCAGCCATCGAAACTGACCAAAATTATTGTTTTTGGGGATATTCATGAATATTTAAAAACAACACGTCTCAAAAGAGTTGGGACGGGGACAATAAAAAGCAGCAAATGTCGAGGAAGACTAAAAGCAAAACAGAAGACAACACTTAACAGTTCAATACATTAACCGATGAGATGATTTTATATAAAAAACAGTGTTAATTCCTATCTTGGACATGATTTCAACAGCTTAAATACAGTGCTGAATGGTATAAATGGGTTTTAAACAGCATGAAAAGCCACTCATGCATTATATATTGAAGGGAGATCTTCGATTACTGCCACATAGTAAGGTCAAATTGCATTCTCTACTATGTTTTAACAGTTTGGCTCCATCATAAGGACCAGCAGGTGATAAAATGGTGGGCTTTTGGTCAAGACCTGTCACACTGTAAGCACTACAGAAAGGAAAACATTGCAAAACATGACAAGGAATACACTCACCATTTAACTCTACAGATGAGTGAGAACATCTTAACCAATGCACTACTGCACCCGCATGCCATCATGGAGGCTGACTTTTGAAGTTAACACTAACACAAGTTGGATGGTCCATTTTCACTGTAGCACAGGATGTGCAATGCTCTATTATTGTCAAAAGAATTGGCTTCTACAACTTCTGCTGACTTCTGTAAGCAAAGGACAGTTTCCCATGTCTTCTGGGTCTATTTCAAGTGAGCTCAGGTGCATAGGAGAATGTTACACCCCTGTATCATGTGCACGCATGAAGCATTCTTAATATGGTCAATTTTCAATAGCTCTAATTCCTGGAGTGCTAGAGTGAGACTACAGCCAATATATATTTCATGATGTCATGAACCTATACAATGATTTTAATGACAAAAATATGTCTTATATACACTAAATCATGGAAAATAAAAGGGAATTCAAAATGTATGTAATAACTATGGTAATTATTCCCTTTGCATCTTTAATTCTGAGTGACTCAGAATCTCTGTGATGATCTTATACCTGGAACTTATATTGTCCGTCAGTACAATTCATTTTGAAATGTTCTTCTTTGTTGTTTTATCTTATTTGGATGTTTACTAAATTTCACTGATCTCCGTCCCAACTTATTTGAGACGTGTTGCATTTATCAAATTAGAAATGAGTACATATGTCCCCCAAAACAATATTTTTTCTCGGTTTTAACACTTAATATGTTGTCTTTTCACTATTCTCCATCTAATGAATAGATTGAATGTTTTGAAAATGATAGCATTTTGATTTTATTCACAGTTTACCAAGCGTCCCAACTACACCGGAGTTGGGGTTTGTATATTGCATGTCATACCCACAGTACTGTGGGAGATTGAAATCGACTTGTAAACATATACTGTAGGGGTAGAGCGGTAGTGTTGGATAATCGGCATCACATCTGCATGTGCTGATACACTCTGCACATCTCTGTTGATATTCAGAATGTCTCTCCACAATACTCTGCATGTGTCAGGGTCATTAGTAGCCCTATGAAAATAGTTTGTGCCATCATTTACTGTTGACCTACAGCTGGAAAACACAATACTCTGCATGTGTCAGGGTCATTAGTAGCCCTATGAAAATAGTTTGTGTCATTGTAATTGTGTTACACTGCTCTTTTGGATGAGGGCGTGTAAATATTACATCATCTGTGCACAACTTATAGAAGAACACAGGTGTGGATATGTTGGAAGCAGGAAAAAACATGAACACATACAGAGACACACTCACGGTCACATAGACTACAACAATACATACAGACACAGATGGAGAGGGGGAACATTAGTTGTTAGAAGGGCTAATGTTGTACAATACATTGGCATTGAGGATAGATTAGGTAGGCATTACAGTTATGTTGTATTATGTCAGGTTGACCTATTCCATCTGTAGAATGTTTAGCAGTAACGACAGCAACTGTGTAATCTTGGAACTGAAAGACTTCAAAACTCACAACAGACAATAAGTAAATAAACAACGTTATTTGTCACACAAATGATGATCAGTCGTGAATCTCTACTTAAATTTGGCTCCTACATAAATACTGTGTTGCTATCTCTCCTCCTTGTGTAGGTTGTTGTCTGATGAAGCAGAGAGAGCCTGTGAGTACCTGACTTCAGTTCTGGGTGGAAACCCCTTACTCCTGACAGAACTGGACCTGAGTTGGAAGACACTAGGAGACTCAGGAGTGAAACAGCTCTGTCCTCTACTGAAGGATTCACACTGCAGAATCAAGACACTTGGGTTAGTCATTTAATGTGTTTTTTTTTGTTTATTTATGAAGTAGTTACGAGCAGTAAAGTATGGTTGTTATGTTAGCACAGTTGTGACTTGTTATTATATGGTTTTAAATTGTGTTATTGACTAGTTTGCATGTAAGATTGCAATAAGCATGTATTTGTCATGGTAACTGGCCTTGGTGTACAGCATGTATTTGGCATGGTATCTGGCCTTGGTGTACAGCATGTGTTTGGCATGGTATCTGGCCTTGGTGTACATTGTACAGTAAAGCATGTATTTGGCATGGTAGTTGGCCTTGGTGAACAGCATGTATTTGACATGGTAGTTGGCCTTGGTGAACAGCATGTATTTGGCATGGTATCAGGCCTTGGTGTACAGCATGTATTTGGCATGGTATCTGGCCTTGGTGTACAATACAGCATGTGTTTGGCATGGTATCTGGCCTTGGTGTACAGCATGTATTTGGCATGGTATCTGGCCTTGGTGTACAATACAGCATGTGTTTGGCATGGTATCTGGCCTTGGTGTACAGTATGTATTGGGCATGGTAGCTGGCCTTGGTGTACAGCATGTATTTGGCATGGTATCTGGCCTTGGTGTACAGCATGTATTTGGCATGGTATCTGGCCTTGGTGTACAGCATGTATTTGGCATTGTAGCTGGCCTTGGTGTACAGCATGTATTGGGCATGGTATCTGGCCTTGGTGTACAGCAGGGGTGGGCAACTTTCATGATAAGGAGGGCCACATTTTTTTCATTGTGAACATTGGAGGGCCAGATGACTGCGGATCTGACTGCAGCTTGCAGATTCAAGGTGCAGTTGGTTTCTCAGTGGCCGCCGAAAAAGTTTGGAAGCAATGAGTGTTCTCTGTCAGCCAACAGTGTAATTTTAACAGATTGACTCAGTAGTGGTTTAAAAAAAGTTTGTTCATTATAATTTATAAGTATGGTTTATCTATGGGCCGCACTTAGTAAGGAGGCGGGCCGCATGTGGCCCCCGGGCCTCCAGTTGCCCATCCCTGGTGTACAGCATGTATTTGGCATGGTAGCTGGCCTTGGTGTACAGCATGTATTGGGCATGGTAGTTGGCCTTGGTGTACAGCATGTATTGGGCATGGTAGCTGGCCTTGGTGTACAGCAGTGGTTCCCAAACTGGGGTCCGGGACCCCAGGGGTGGTCACGGTATTGCAAGGGGGTCGCGAAGAGAAGAGACTGACGGGCAGCGGACAAACTTTCAGGACTCTGAGCGGTGCCCTGACGGGCAGCGGACAGACCCCCTAACCGCAACCCAACCCTCCCACCCACTATCACAACCCCCAACGCCCTACCCCTTCCCCCCTGGTTCATGCGATGTCTTGTCTTCAATGCTTATGCTAAATAGGAGGTTTATTGGTACTGTGTCTGATGTTGTAAATTTTACAATGTGGAGCCATAGAATCCTTTTTTCTCCTCATTCCTATCCTATTGTGTACCATTCTGAGCTACTGGTGGTGGAGGTGTGTTTAAATGGCGGCGCTCGTATGAGCAGCGACCTGAGAGTACTTGTACAGTGTAATTCTTAAACGCAATTTCGTTGTCAAAACTCGCTTTGGTCAATGACAAATAAAAGCTCTCTCTTGATTCTCTTGAGACTGTAAGTCTAATTATGCGTATATGTTTTTATGCAATATACCGAAGCCATTCCATAAATTGGTTAATGACCATATTAATTTGGCAGAAATAACTTTGGGCCCCAGCAGAAAAATGTTAGATTAGATTATATTACATTTCATTACATTAAATTAGATTAGATTGCCTTTATTGTTTACATAAAACCTCAAGTGTATGCTTTTACATAATATACCATAACCATTCCATAAATTGGTTAGTATCCGTACTAATTTGGGACAAAACATGTTTGGAATGTTTGGAAATGTAATGGTGGTGGGATGCAGAAATAATGTTGGGCCCCAGCAGAAAATGTCTGTGAACCACCTGGTGTGCAGTAATGGCCTACATAATGTATCAGCAGACTTCAGAACGGATCAGAGCACCATCTGGGTCATATGCACTTCAGTCTGACAGGCAGCTGACAGCTTTGGCAGAGTCTGGGATAAAGTCATCCAAAATGCCCCCTTCCCTCACCCAATACATACAGTGTAATGAGGACCCAGTTCTGGGCCCCCTATGTTCCCTGGCTCCTATGTTCCCGTACTGACAGGTTTGGGTTAGGGATGGGTTTTGGTCTATGCAGATTAACTTTCTATGGTGACCAGGGGAACAGCTTGTTAGTACACTCCCCGGAGAAGCAGACGAGGTAAAGGGGGATTCATACTAGTCGTGAGTGGTGCTAGTCTCCTTCATACTTCACTCACGACGATGGCGCGCGCCGTCACGTGACCTAAAATTTCGACACGCCCCCCGTCGTAAGCTCAAAATTCGGCGCGTGTCGCCACGTCGTGCACACGAGGATTTTTCTAACTTGTCGTGCGCCACCAGCAACCACGCAGATAGGCAGACAAAGCAGGAGTTGCGAAGAGAGGCTACAACTACTGTAGGCTACTACAGAATGGATCCTGCATCATTTTGAGGATAATAAAATGTCAGAGAGTTATTTTATCTTCTCTCTTAAATGTTGTTCAGTGAAACAATTGTTTACTTTGTTCAGAAGCACGTTGTGTTCGGCGATCTATTTATAAATTCTGCCGCCAGAACAATGCTCTCACATGGTCTTGGAATTATCTGGCAATGTAGGCTACAACAAAAAATATATGTTTCAATGTGGTAAGTCACAAGTCAGACGTTCAGTAGCCCTACAGCAGCCGTGTTTGGCTTTCTATTTTATACATCAGTAGAACTCACGCTGCGAGTTGCGAAAAATACTGCCGTTTCTCTCATGAACAGCAGAGGGCACTTCCGACAATGCGAGCAAGGCGCTTTTGAAGTATGAATAGTCTGTCGCAAGTGATGACGTCATTAATGGTTCTCGCGCCACTCGCGACAAAGTGCGCACGTGAAGTATGCAGAGCCCTTAAGAGGAAAGCTGCCCATCACCCACACAGGAAGATGAAACTGATGTAGTATTCATGTACAGATGGATGAGAGTCTGCACTGGTACAGATGGATGAGTGTCTATATTGGCTGGTTATTACAGATGGATGAGAGTCTATATTGGCTGGTTATTACAGATGGATGAGAGTCCATATTGGCTGGTTATTACAGATGGATGAGAGTCTATATTGGCTGGTATTATAAGGTACTGATGGATGAGAGTCTATATTGGCTGGTTATTACAGATGAGAGTCTATATTGGCTGGTTATTACAGATGGATGAGAGTCTATATTGGCTGGTTATTACAGATGGATGAGAGTCTATATTGGCTGGTTATTACAGATGGATGAGAGTCTATATTAGCTGGTTATTACAGATGGATGAGAGTCTATATTGGCTGGTTATTACAGATGGATGAGAGTCTATATTGGCTGTTTGTTGTGGATCACTGTAGTGTGTCCAGCAAGGCTTAACACTAACACACGCCAGGTAGCCAAATGCGGGTGAAAGTCGGCGTTGGCTAGTAGATACCGAAGGTTCACTAGCCATTCTGGCGGGTCCGTTACTATTCTGAATGATGAGGCACCGCATTTTGTAGTTTTTTTCTTCGGACCGTCTTTGCTACAAAAGCAATACAATGCGATTTCGCGAGCCTACAATACCCATGAAGCACCTGTGTCACGTGTCACCTGTGTCTCACGCAAGCCAGGAACCTGACAGAGCTAGTCTTGCGAAGAGGAGTGACAGCGAGCTACCGGGACATCAGCGGCGTTTGGAAATGTCACTGGAAACTTCACGTGAAAATAAAGTAGCGAAGTTCATCTCAACTGACCAGTTTTGCGATCTGTCATTAGTACAACACTTAGTAGTAGTGGACATTAAAATGACCAAAGCGAGAGGAAAACACGCCAGTCTGTCTTACTCTTGTGAAAGTCTCAAGACTGATTAGCGCAGTGATAAGACAAGGACACATGCGGCATTAATAATGTTTGGTTTAAATTATTTTCTGATTTGCCTGTAGGCCTATGTCTTCATACCTTATTCCTCCATGTTTCTTGTGCTGTTGTTCCCGACTGCCAAACCGTTCTTAAAAACGTGCAGTAGTAGCCTTCCAGACACAAAAGCATCCCATTGCATTTCCCTTCCCGTTTATTTTAAACAACTCACTATTAAACGGAATGAAAGGAAGTCGTAGCCCCTTCTGTAGGCTAGTTACCGCATCTGTGTGCTTTCTAGTGGATACTTTTATGAGCAAATATTCTAGAAGAGGTGTTATTCCACATCCGTGACCGAGGACAGGCGAACTTGGCAATGACTTTGCGCTCTACTTTGCGCATCAATTTGGATGACGACCTCCACAGATAGGCCTATATGATATGAAGAAGTCCCTCCAGATTAAAGACGAAAATATTTTGCTCTCGTGTAGCTTACATTTGTGCCCTTCCACAACACTGTGCTTGGTGTTTCTGCATGGTAAATATATAGGCAATGCCATTCCTCAGATCAGTAAATCTGTTCTTTGCATAGCATGCATGCATGGCCCTATAGCATATTATATTATACTGTATTATATTATATTATATTATATTATATTATATTATATTATATTATATTATATTATATTATATTATATTATATTGTATTATATTATATTAGCCTACATTACATTATTAGGGCCTACAGCCTATTATATAATTCATTAAAGCTGCTATGATGGTTAAGAAAATTATGGCTGGTGAAAAGGCCCAATGGCTAGTGAGTCAGGAAAACCACTAGCCAAAATGGCTGGTAAGCGAAAAAGTTAGTGTCAAGCACTGGTGTCCAGCTGCATTATTACAATCATTCATCTCATATGGCTTGATGAAAAGTTTAACTATGAAATACATATTGACAATCTTCCTAAAATCTTAGACCAAAACTGAGTTTTTATTTTCACTTTATTTTCCTCCTGCCAGGGGCGCTGCCAGAAATGTTGGGCCCCATGAAAGATTCGAATTTTGGGCCCCCTTAAGGGCCCCTGTCAGTGCTTGGGCCCTTAGAATCTGTACCACTGTAACATGTATTAAATAGATTTAATAGATGTATCCCTAAAATAAAGTGTTACCAAGCCATCTCCTCATTTTTATTGTGAAGGCATTGGTTGGTAAACTTCCAGCATATATCAACTGTCTGGTGTCACGCCAGGCTAGTTCCTATGGCACTAGGTCAGGAGATAAAGTAATCTTAAACACCCCTGCTGTGCACACTGAATTAGGCAAGACCTCTTTTACGTCATATGCCCCACATGCTTGGAATAACCTCCACAGCATTTAAACTTGGAGTCTGTCCCCTCTATTGATACTTTTAAACATATTTTGAAAAAAAACCTTTAGTAGAGGAGTGTCACTGTTTTAAATCTCAGTGTCACTGTTTATAATCTTAGTTTTACTGTTTTTAATCTCAGTTTTACTGTTTTTAATCTCAGTTTTACTGTGTTTGTTTTATGTCATTCTGTGTTAGTTCAGTTGTGTGGTCCCTGTATTTCCTGTCTCCTGTGTGCTTGCTCTTACTGTTTGGTGCTTGTCTGCCTTGCTTGTTAGTCTTGCTCTTACTGTTTGGTGCTTGTCTGCCTTGCTTGTTAGTCTTGCTCTTACTGTTTGGTGCTTGTCTGCCTTGCTTGTTAGTCTTTGTCTAGTGTCTATCTGCTTGCACCCATGTCTGATATGTGTATGACCTGTGCATGTCCTTGCATGTACTCTGTTTGTTTGTCTTAATGCTGTGTGTGTGTGTGTGTGTGTGTGTGTGTGTGTGTGTGTGTGTGTGTGTGTGTGTGTGTGTGTGTGTGTGTGTGTGTGTGTGTGTGTGTGTGTGTGTGTGTGTGTGTGTGTGTGTGTGTGTGTGTGTGTGTGTGTGTGTGTGTGTGTGAGAGAGAGAGAGAGAGAGAGAGAAATGGAGGAGCAATAGTTGAGATAGAGAGCCAGAGGGGGGAGGACTGTGAGAGTAGTGGAGTAATGAAATGGACAATAAAGGGAAATAATGTGTGCGTGCATGGAGGGGGGAGGGGTTTAGGGGGGTTACATTAGACTGTTTCTGTATCGTTTCCATTGTGGATTCACTGTCCACGCTGGAAAACAACTCCAGAGCCCACGTATTGACTCCAGTATGGAAGTGATCCAGTGCTGTGTAAACGCCTGTTCTGCCTCCCCTCCCCCTGTTTGAAGTCACCATTGTCACAAAATATTTTCTAATCATGGAAATATCATTAGCAGACTATAAACAGAAAACGAGAGAGAGACAGGAGAGACAGAAAGCGTGAGAGAGAGAGAGAGAGAGAGAGAGAGAGAGAGAGAGAGAGAGAGCAGACCGGAGCAGCTGCCCCAAAGAGCCCGTGAGAGAGAAGCTGTCAGGCCTTTTTAGCAATGGTGGTTCACCCAGCTGTCGTGGAGTTTTTCTTTCGAAGGGAAAGTAAACTGGAAGAAACGACCGACACCGAGTGGACCTGATGGTCAGCTGTCCTCAGAGTAAGTGCTTTGAAACCATTCTTATAATTTGGGCTCTAAAGTAACTTCTTTTTATCGCCAGCCAAAAGGGAGAGTAGATGTAAACATTCACTCAGTGATGGCGGGTCAAGTGGCTACCCTAATAAATTGGTCTTTACTTTTCTACCAGCCAAACTGAAATTTGAATGGTTGACTGGCCCTGCTTATAATGTCCCTTCCGAAAAACCACTGAGACTATTGTATAGGCCTACTCCGTGATTTCTGTCATGATATGGCACTATTAGAATTCATTCGTATTGGAATTTGATTCGAAGTATTTTGTAAAGATACTACAAAACATTACCAAAACTACCAAATAGGTAATATGAAAGATATTCCTGTGATATTCTTTGTTTTAGGGCTATAGTAAAATATCCCCAAATAAAGTTACTATAGGATTCTTGTTCTGCATGATAATCTCTGAAAACCCCCAATAATGCTATCATATTCCTATATGTTTTTTAACTGATTATACAACACATCTCTGTTTTCTCAGTCAGATGAGGTTGGTTTGCTACCGCATCGTGTTAGAGTTGGGCCTGCAGGGCGAAACCTTGGGCAGAGAACAGCGGAGACCATTACCATCATGTGTGGTCAGGTCTATCAGAGGGCTGTATCCGTCTGAGTCTGATGATTATGTGGGCTTCCAAGAAGTACAAGAGGCTATGAAGGACATGTAGGTTGATAATCAACCACCAGCGCCCAGCACACTTGCAGAAGTGGTGCAACTGTATACAACAGAGTTATCTGTCAACAGACATCTGTAAATAAAGTTATACTGTTATTCGTTACCCTATTGAATGGATTCTGTTTTCATGCAACATGTATGCTCTTTACACTCTCACTCAGAGCACGGTGCTTCCAGGAGACATCCCTGTACACAAGGGGTCTTTCTCAAAACCTAGGACAGTGTCCTTCCAAGTGTATCAGCCTAATTAGTCACGCCCAGTGATTGGATACTTTTTGGTGAACTCTACAGAATATCCAATCACTGGGTGTGACTAATTAGGCTGATACACTTGGAAGGACACTGTCCTAGGTTTTGAGAAAGACCCAAGGTGTGCAAGAGTCACATGAGGGTTTACTACTTAAATGCAGGGTCGGCATTTCCTTTATAACAGGAGGCACAAGCGGAGCACTGCGAAATTAGCTTGACAAGCCGCTGATGTGCATTTGAACATTGGGCCTTCATAACCTACAAATTTGTGGAGTCTGTCAGTGATCTGTCTTGTCAGTGATCTGCAAAGCTAATTTTACAGGACTATGTCCCCTGGTGTAATGGCATGTCTCCAGGAAAACGTGTGGGCTGTAAGATTGGTTTCAATCTAATTGAAGTGTTACATCGATCAATAAATACAATTGTGGCAGTATGTAAAACAGATTGCCCACAATACGACAATAGACTAAAATAATGTACATGCATTTTCTACACTCTGCAATACTTACGACTTTCAGAAATCTTGATGCACCAGAAAACAAACTACCATGTCAATGGCACAAGTGATATTTATTTACAAAAATAAAAAAACAAGTGCAATAATAATACAATTGGTTGCAAAACAATGTGTGATTCAAAGTAACAGAACTGATGTGTCCCCCACACCACATCTAACCCTGTTTTTATGACTGCTGCAACAGAGTTATTCTTTTTTTGGTGGACCTCGAAACCTTGAGGTCTGTGACTTCTCAGCCTCCTCTCTGCTAGGCTTCTATACTATTGCAGTATTGGCAGGCAGGTGAGGTACGAGCATATGCGATGGTCTGTCGGAGGGGTAAAGTCGTCTTTGCAGACAGATCTTGGTAGAAGCGCTTGTATTCGATGCCACCGTCCTCCCAGCGGTGGACCACAGCGATGTGGGGCAAGACGGACATCCATCACCTGAGCAGCTCCTGATAACATAAGAGTAGAGGCACATGCATGGCACGATAGGTCACAGGGCTTTCTGTATTTCTGTCCACATGTTCTGAAACAGTCTGCCTATGCCACAGCCCAGATTGGTTTTGATGGAAAAGGTACTAAAATCACATATGTTCACTGAGGCCTTTGGCCACTAACCCCCAGCCCCCACCCTCTTTTTTGTACAATGGTCTATCATGAATAATCTGTAACACAATACACAGTGTGGTTTACCATAATGTGGAAGAGTAAAGAGTTTCTGTGTATAGCATCTGCTCATAACAATAAGTTATCTTTGGTTATATATGCATGAATGGTACCGGTCTCAGAGGTCATGCTTGCGTCCAACAACGATGGCAGGTGGCACTTGTCCATCGCAGTAGCTCCAGTGGGTATGTAAGAGCGGTCCCTGATGTTAAACAGGGCCATATTCAGCATCAGAAACTAGGGTATGTAAACTTTTGAACAGGGTCATTTGGGTAGTTTGGGTTGTGATCATGCTTTTGAAAGAGTAAACACAGAATATTGCTAATACATATCTTAAGCCAGTCACTAGCCATGAGTGAAAAAAAAGGTTTTGTGTAATCCGTCATATCTTGTGAGAAATCGCAGAGAAAGCATATATTCTGCTGGGGTATGTAAACATATGAGCACCACTGTATATTCTAAAATAGGCCACTCACCTCATAGTGAAGACTTCTTGAACTATGGGTGGCCATGGTGGTGGATGAAGACGCCCTCTCCTACACACAAGAAAGATCAAGTAAATACAGGCCACAGTTCAATTACTATTCTGTCTATCAACCTTGAATATACTTCAGCGTATCAGTGGCTTGGTCCATGTGGGAGCCAGTTTTACAGATTTATGTTTCTGGGGGGGTTGAATGAAGAGGACCCTCCGTATAGGTGTCCTCTGCTTCGAGCAGGTCCTGATGTTCTTCATCAAACTGACCTGTTCAAAAATTGACGGTTCAGATAGGTTAGCAGATTATATTGCTTATTTACATAAACATGCAGAATTAACCCTTTACGCCTCACCTGCCACCTGCCCCCTGTACTCAATCAATTCACATTCAGGATGGCCCTACCGATGCCCCACCCCTACCAGCAGTCCAAATATTATCTAATAGTTCTAGCTAGAATGAACAGCATACAATTCTGTTCAATGGTATGGCTCCCACTACAGTAGATCTGTGTTTTTCACATATAAAGTAAACCATAATAAACCATAAAATAAACTGACCAATCTAGTGGGCACTGCTGCCTCACAACCCCAGACTACTGTCAGCCTATAGAAGAATTATGTCCGCGCTGCCTGCTTTTTGGTCATTATATGAAAAGGATAGCTGGAGTGATACAACAATACTCTGTGATTCACTCCACTGTATCCGTATTCGATGTAATGCCCTATCCATATTCGCCTGCGTGGACCTAACTAGAGCTCTAATACTAGCTAGAAACGGTAAACAGAATCCTTCTTCCAATGACGACTCCGTGGACAAAACATAAACAGCCATCACAAGCACTGGGCTTATAACGCCAGGAGCTTGCCTTCAGACTCCACCACAAAAATAAACTGTTAGACAAGCACTAACAAAACCCGATTGTGTTGCCGCATCCTTCAGTCATTGTCCAGAAATGTTGTAGTCGTCGTCGGCAAAGTGTTCAGAGCAAACCGCTAGCTCTTCCAAACCTCCGGCGGTGTTGCTGGGTCCATGTTCAAAGCTGTAAACCAAACCTTCCGCCGTTTGTGGTCTTGGGGATCCACTTGTTGCCACAACCTCACAAACAACATTTTCTTGGCATGATTGTTTGTTCACCACCGACACTAAAATGTCACTGTCCCTGGATGCTAGCTATCAGCTGGATGTATGACCAGGTTGGTTGTATTGACGGAAGTGAGTGAGTGAGGGAGGCTTTGGGGAGGGGAGGGGGAAAGGGGGGAAATAGGAGTCAGTGAAGATATCAATGCGTCGAAGTCGAAGTGCTCCAAATGTATTACTACGCCTTTCATTACAGTGCCATTTCTTTATCTAGGTAGGAAATCGCCAGGTTTCATTTTGTGCAACAACTTTGTGATCGGTTTACTAGTCATGCAGGGGAGATTTAATAGGGAACACATGGAAGGATTTGGTCACTTCTAACTTAAGGCACCTCTTGCGTCCATCCACAAAGCTGAGCCAAGCTAATGCTAACGAGTTTGCGCAGCGCGCGCTGCTGACTGGGGGTGCGTCCGAAGACTAGGCAGGCCCAAAGGAACTCATCTCAGGTCACGGCCTGTTCCCACTTTGACGGCCATTTGATGCTCATAAACGCGACGCACCTCCCTTTTTTGACTGAATGCTTCTTGTCGGAGCACATGCAGGGGCGTGACAGAGTACAGTGAACAGGAATATCTCTGTCTATCTTTCTACACGTTTATATCGATTAAGCAAGCTAACCAGCGATAGTAACATCAAAGTCTGCCCTTACCTAACTGTGGACATGTGTTTACTTCACACATTTCATAGCCATCACGTAGTTTTGAATGTCGTCAAAATGAACATAAGCACAAAGACCTTGCACTTCATAGTTTCTTGTAGTGTATGAATCTTACATTGAAAGGTATGAACCAGTCATAAAACTTCTTTTAAGCAGAAACACATAGCCCTTGGTTTCATGGGAATTCCTCATGTACTCGACAATCATTGGATAACGCTCCGCGTTGGCCACGAGTAATTAGCATAAAGTAGAAGCTCGCTGAACTTTTTGACGCGTGTCAACTGTCAAAGTAGCTGCACTGCGTATCCCAGAAGCCTTTGCGAGGGCGTCGCCGCTTTCCATTGAAAATGAATTGAAGGCGTCGGCGTCAACGCGCTCGCCGGCAAAGTGGGAACGGGCCGTCAGAGAAGAACATACTTTATTATTGAAACACAGTGGACTGCTCCTTTAAGCATCTCAGTAATGCCGTAGTAATGTTGTTATGGTGTATTTGAATCTTTTCAGAAATTAGTGCCGGCCCGCCGTCTGGCCCATCTGCACAAAGAGGCTGGTGGTATTGCATTCACAGAAAACCCAGAAAATAAGAATATGTATCAGTTGGGTTGTATTTCATCGGGTGCTGTCAGAACACAATATCAGGCTTATACTGAGCATAAAACACAAAACTAGACTATTACTTCTGTTATTATATCTTATTATGTCCATATAAGAGTAGAATATCTTTTGTGTCCTCAAAAGTATATGTGTGTGTGTGTTGCATTGCCAATAAACCCTGGAGGAATCTCTATGGAGCTCAGCCATTGTAAGACGCTGAAGAAGGCTTAGGCCGAAACGTCTGTCTGTCATGCTAACCCACTAGATTAAAACTACAAGAATTACACCCGAGAGTGCGGCTTTTTTGCTATAATATGAGCTCAGCCATTGCAGTCATAGACTGTTTCAGCTGCCACCATATCTCACGCCTTTCGTAAAGTCTTCACGAAAAAAATAGAGTAATTTTCGTGGTGCATTCACGTTATTGCCCGCCTTTCGTAAAGTCTTCACGAAAATAATAGATTAATTTTCACGCTGCCTATTCACTTGAATTGCCAGACTGTTGCCTAGCGACCCACTAGTTTGATGCCCTTTCGGTAGCCTACCGTCACATGGTAATCAAACATTTCAAACAAGCAATTTAGGGTTAGGTTTAGGATTAAGCTTAGGGTTAGGGTTAGGGTTAGGGTTAGGTTTAGGGTTAAGGTTAGGGTTAGGTTTAGGTTTAGGTTTAGGGGACATAAGGCGTAAGTACCGAAAGGGCGTCGAATTAGTGAGTCCCGAGTGTATCAGCAGTGTTCTGTCAGCACCCCCTCCCCGCCCCTGCAGACGTTTGGATAACCATAGCAGCAGTGGGGCAATTCAAGTGAATAGGCAGCGTGAAAATTAATCTATTATTTTCGTGAAGACTTTACGAAAGGCGTGAGATAGGGCTCTNCCGCTTTGACCATCTGGCAAGCAACAGGCCTATATAGAAGCCTCACAGTTTGGACCATGACAGCCGAGAATAGCTATGTCCACCAGGTAATAAGACAGACGAATTCAAGACCAGCAGATCACACACACACACACACACACACACACACACACACACACACACACACACACACACACACACACGCAAACGCAAACGCAGGCACATACACACACACACACACACACGAACAGACAGACACAAACACACACACACACACACACTCACACAAACAGACAGACACAAACACACACACACACACACACTTCATTATCTTTCATATTTTGAGGAGACACAAGACATTTTGCTGTCTTATATGGATATAATGAGATATAAAAATACTCTTGAAGTTTTATGCTCAGTATAAGCCTGATATTGTGCTCTGACAGCGTCCGAAGACTGATGTAGATCAGTGGTCATTTTATATTTCTTAAGGACACAACTGTTGACACAGTTTATTGCCATTTTTACACTCTGCTTCTTACTTATGGTTTAGCAGCCCGTTCCAGCCATGTTCAGCTCCACAATCTAACATCAGTCACTTACATTTTGACAGCTCCTGGGTCTTTATGAAAATATAGTTGAATGTCTGCATGCTCAGCTTTACTTCCCCAGTGTGTCTGTGTGAGTGTGTGTGTGTGTGTGTGTGTGTGGATGAGTAAGGCCAGAGGTCACATTAGCAACACCCGAGGCCCCGGGGCTACATTTTTTGTGGGGCCCCCTCATAGGCTACAGCTGTCAACCCTTACCTCCCTGCGTTGTCGTAAATATTTATGTTGCAAGCGCACGATTGATACTACATTTGATGCTCAAAGTTGATGCTCAGAGTAGCTACACAAGGTCGACCACGGTGCCAGCCACACACACACAAACATACCACCAACACCACCAATGTGCTCATGTAAGCCACTGCACTGCCACTGCCGCCAACATAAAACAACACATACACAAATATCTTTTACCTTAAAACGATGTCTTGATCACAGGACGTTTGGGAATTATTCCACATACACACCGTTTTTAAACATTCAACACTAGCAAGCAATGTACCGCTAATTTCCGAATCAGAACTGTGTAGCAAGAGTGTCTTCTGTTTCTTCAGACAATGCTCACATCCAAAATACGTACGTTTATAAATATATGTGTTAACTGTGTCATTTTAACTAGCAAGGGATGTTGAAATAAATATCAGACCACGCTCATGTAGGCCTAGTAAGTATTACTGAAAAGGAAAACACAAACTGTCTATGTTTGTCGCGGAAGTAGAATGAATGACGTACATGACTACGGAATGTCTGAAGAGACAAAAAAAGGTTGCCGTTCAGCTTATCAATAATCAAACGCATCACAAACAGAGGTGCGCTTAGCTGGCGCCACCCGATGGCGAACTTTTTTCTTTTTTAAAAACCAAATTAGGTCTAAACATCCAATCTCACATTTCGTCTGGTTTATTCAGGCGTTGCTCACAAGAGGAAAGGTAGAAACTTTAAATGATGAGGAGGCGGTAAGTATCGTTCATCTTTTTACTGGAACATATAGGCCCTAGGCCTAGTTTTAACTAAAATGCATACAATTGTAAACTTAAATTCTTCAAGGAACTCAGGTAAGTATTATATCATGTTACCACTATATCACAGTGCATCAGAAGTTCAAGTAGCCTATAACACAAACAAAGCTGATTATATTGAAAACTTTGAATTTGTTTTACATTCTTCTTTTTTAATTGTCGAGAAATCAACTAATTCAACAGCAGTTTCACTGTTTTTCATAGGGCAGCGATCCGCCTGTAAGCCTATGCTTATTTCTTTTGTCAATGGATTTACTCTTTTTTTCATAGAGCAGCGATCCACCTGGCTGGGGGAAAGGAATTGCTATTAAACATGTTAACTGATTAAAATTGGCCCACAATAGTAAGTAAAGTAAATCAGAAAGGCTTTCTCCTCGCCTTTCAGAGGGCAAACTCTTTAATTGTTTCGTTGAAGTCCAGAGCCCGAAGAATATCGTACTCGATGGACATGATGGTGAGGTGGCACAATCTGTCCTGCTGCATGGTTGACCTCAGTCTGTTCTTAATGAATGAGAGTTTGGAGAATGAACGCTCTCCACTTGCATTGGTGACGGGTAGGGTAAGGAAAATGCGCAGGGCAATGTCCGTGTTGGGAAACACGGACTGCATGTTTTTTTCTCTCAGGAATCGCAGGAGAGCTGATGGAGACGCGTTGGCGTCTTCCTGGATCCCCAGGCCAACCACAAACTCACGGAACTGTATCAGCTCCTCCACGAAGTCATTCTCGAGGTCCACGTCATATTTTATCCTAAGCGCTGATGCTGATGCGCGGAGCTCCTCTTGACTGCATGTTAACACGTTGTTTAGGAAGCTAAAGCTTTGTAGAGTGGAGTTGTATGCCTCATACCTCCTGTCCAGCTCTGCCACCAGCCGGTCTATAATTACGTTGAAGACGGACACCGCAAACCTGCGTCGGCCAGGGAGGTGCACGTCTGGTTCGGCTGAGTCGTCTGCGTGCCCTTTGCGCGCTGTTTGTCAGCCTTGTAGCCATCACACACAGTTGGGGACATATTTGTGCTGGCCACCTCAAATCGGTCGAACTGGTCCCTCAGCCCTGCCACATACTGCCTCAGTGACCGGACAAGGCTCGATGCATTACAAAAGTCCAGGTTGACAACCTGCAATGCCACGCTCACACTGTTGAATCATCACTATTGATCTTAAGGAATTCTGGATGTCTCCGTAATTCAAAGTCAGTGCTTTGGTGGCATCTACGGTCGCAGACCACCTGGTGTCCGACAGTTATTTCAGGGTTTCCATGCGGCCATTTTCATTCTTTTGCAGGCCAGCTGTTACAACTCTCCAGCAGGAGGGTGATTTGGAAAAAAATGAAGAGGGCATGAACCAAATTGAAAAGGTTATCCATCTCTTCGCAGCAATTTGCACTGCTGTTTCCAACCAGATTTAATGTATGGGCAGCGCACGGAATCCACTCTGCTAGGAGGTTGTGCTCTTTAATGAGCGACTGCAAGCCTTTGTATGTCCCGGACATGTTGCTGGCATTATCGTAGCATTGCCCACGACAATTTTAAATGTCAATGTCCAGCTCCCCAAGCAACTTCAGCACAGAATCAAAAAGGGCCTCTCCTGTGTGCGATGTTATTGGGAGAAACGTCAGGAATCGCTCTTCTATTTCACCCTCGGGTGACACATAGCGCAGAATGAATGTCAGCTGATCAATGTGGGTGACGTCTGGAGTAGAGTCCACAGTGATTGAAAAGTACTTGGACATTTTCACGCGGCTGACAATTTCATGCGGCTGACAACTTCAGCGAGGACTTTCTCCCCCATCAACCCAATGAACTCCTCAAAGACACTCATGTACAAATAGGAGGTATTTCCCCTCCCTGCATTGCCAAACCTCTCCATGTGTACCATGAGGAATGGGTCGAATTCAGGGATTAAAGTTTTCCGTCGCTACGACGGATTTCCGTCAGTTGGATTTTCGTTTGGACGGATTTCCGTCCGTATAATTTATGTCAATTAATTTACAATTTTTACTTTCCAACTGAACACAAATCGAGAGCACACCTGGTCATGAGAAGGTGACGAGAGGTGTGTTTGGTGTACGGATTTAGTTATACACTCCACCACTGGTGTGATAGGCCTACAACAGATTCACTCATCAATAGTTTTGAGCCATCCCCGTTCTTCCAAAAAAAAAAAAAAAAAAAGAAGTACAGCACGAGCGGTCAACAATTCGGTGGCGGTGCAGCTCGAGAGACAAAAAAAAAAGCCAACATTGTTGCTGATGGCAGAAAAGAAAATACGTGTAATACTATGTCTTTAAAGTGCAATGACAATCGTTAAACGAGTTGGACTGAGATTGAATGCATAGCTGGAAGAAGGTAGGACACGTTTCCATTATCGTTGCACCTGCCGGGGCAGATTGTTAGAAAAAAAGAATAGTTTACTTCGACTGCGCATGATGTCTTTTTCATGAAGGGTTTGCCTTTTAAGCATTGTGGCTTTTACTAACATTATTCATAGCCCCAATGGGACGGATATCATTGGCAGCTAGCTAGGATACCACGCCTTTCATCCTCAAAGTTTAGCGCGTTTGACTGGCTGCGTAAAAGGGGGGGGATATGATAGAACTAGCTCTAGTTGTCTTTCTGACAACGGATACTTTACTGTCTCATCTGTAATCATAGCAGATTAACTTTGTTGTTGCCGATATATATTCAAGAAATAAGTTAAAAATGGGTTGCATTTTACAGGAGTCACTGTTGCTATCCCAGGCAGAGCCAATATTTTATGCCACGTCTTGTTCTGGGAAGCAGTGTTCTGATGGGTGGACTCATATGGTCGATAAATGCCGTTTCGATGTTTGTTTCACTTTCAAGGCTTGTTGTAGGCTATTGTGTGATGCTATTTTTGCTAACTGGAATAGTGTGCCGCAACAGTTGTGTGTGTGCTTGTTTTTGAGTGGCTCAACGTCTGTGCCCATCTTCTCGGACTATGCGTTTCGTTTGAGTTCAGTTATTTGCGCACTGCGCACTCAGGGCTGATGCGTGGGCGATTTGCCTTGATTCGAGTGGAAAGTTGCGCGACAAGCTTGGGAAAGTGTGTTACTTTTGTTAAACGATAGACGTCTGACTGTGACTGTGTTGTGTCTGCGTGCGTCGTGTCAGCTTGTATGAGAGAACACTAGTGCGTGCAGGAATCGGGGACGTTTTTTTATGTCAATGGTAAGCGTGTGCCTGGCACCGCACATCGAGAGGCAAAAAAGTAGCCATAGGTTTTCAAAACGGTAGAACACAGAGGCAGACTACCGCACCCTGTTTGTAAACGTCAACAAGTTGTTTGTAACAGGATGAATAGTGAATTTGTGAAAAACATACAAATAACCAACAACTACTTTTCTCCCTCTGATTGCTATGACCACAGTGCATTGTTTTTTAATTATCAGAAATACAACTGCAAGCAATGCGCACCAGTGCTTTCACCAGAACAGTGTTTGCCCATTCTGATGTGAAAGACAAAATATACCGGTAGCCTGCTACTACTACAACAACAACAAAAACCATAATGAGATCACTGTATCAACGCATTGCAATTCCAAGTCAATAATTCTGTGAGATCAGCTACCATTTTGAAGCAACACTCATTGTGAATCCATTCTGCATAATGTTGTGAACAATTCATAAATAATGGGTAGAAATAAGAGGAAATAACCAAAACATGCCCCAAATTGCAGTTCAGTGTTTGCAGTCTGATATAGTATCCATCATTCCTCCATTCTCGGCCAGTTCTAGTCAATCTGGTGGCCTAGGCCTGCCCCCTTTCCCTCTTTCCCTTTTTGTGTTTAGAAATTGGCATCTGTAAACATAGCATTGTAGGCCTACATCTGATTGAGCACATCTGATCTAGTACCTACAGGTACATTCATATTGAGTGTATACAGACCTACTTAGTGTATAATGAATATTCATTGTTAATGTGAAGTGTAAAGTTTTATGTTGGTTCTGATTTTGTGGCAGTTTTTGGTATTACTGGCACCCTCAAGACATAGGCCTATTCTGCTCTAGGCGACTGCCCTGTCTGCCTATGTCTAGCGCTGGCTCTGACACCATTCCTTGCGTAAAACCAGTGTATGTTTCGTTACGAGGGCAGAGCCTGGCTACATTGTTTTTCGTAGG